>NC_022021.1:22248375-22268155 GCF_000317375.1 Microtus ochrogaster
GTCAATACCAAGCTGTTTTCAGTACTGTAACTCTGTAGTAGAGTTTGAAGTCAGGAATTGTGATGCCTTCAGAAGTTCTTTTATTATACAGGATTGTTTTTGTTATCCTGGGATTTTTGCTTTTCCGTATGAAGTTGCATATTGTTCTTTCAAAGTCTGTGAAAAATTTTGTGAAGATTTTGATGGTCATTGCATTGAATCTATAGATTGCTTTTGGTAAGATTGCCATTTTTACTATGTTAATTCTGCCTACCCAAGAGCATGGGAGATCTTTCCACTTTCTGGTGTCTTCTTCAACTCCTTTCTTCAAAGATTTAAAGTTCTTGTCTTTCAAGTCTTCCACTTGTTTGGTTAGAGTTACTCTGAGATATTTTATGCTATTTGTGGCTATTGTGAAGGGTGTTGATTCTCTGATTTCTTCTCCAGCCCTTTTAGCATCTCTGTACAGGAGGGCTACTGATTTTTTTTTTTGAGTTAATCTTGTATCCTGCTACATTACTGAAAGTGTTTATGAGTCGTAGAAGTTCCTTGGTAGAATTTTTGGGATCGCTTATGTAAACTATCATATCATCAACAAACTTGAGAGTTTGACTTCTTCTTTTCCAATTTGTATCCCCTTGATCTTCTTTTGTTGTCATATTGTTCTAGATAGGACCTCAAGAACTACATTGAATAGATATGGAGAGAGTGGACAACCTTGTTTTGTTCCTGATTTCAATGGGATCACTGGGAGTTTCTCTCCCATTTAGTTTGATGTTGGCTGTTGGCTTGCTGTATATTGCCTTTATTATGTTTAGGTATGTTCCCTTATATCCCTACTCTCTCCAAGACCTTTATCATGACGGGATGCTGTATTTTGTTGGAAGCTTTTTCGGCATTTAATGAGATGATAACATGGTGTTTATTTTTGAGTTTGTTTATATAGTGGATTATGTTGACAGATTTTCGTATGTTGAAGCATCCCTGTATCTCTGGGATGAAGCCAACTTGATCATGGTGGATGGTGGTCTTGATGTGTTTTTGGATTCAATTTGCCAGTTTTTTATTTAGTATTTTTACATCAATGTTCACGAGTGAGATTGATCTGTAATTCTCTTTCTTAGTACTGTATTTATGTGGTTTGTGTATCAGGGTAATTGTAACCTCATAAAAAGAGTTTGGAAATGTTCCTTCTGTTTCTATTGTGTGGAGTAATTGAGGAGTATTGGTATTAGTTCTTTGAAAGTCTTGCAGAATTTTGAGCTGAAACTATCTGGTCCTGGGATTTTTTTGGTTGGGGGACTTTTGATGACTGTTTCTATTTCTTCAGCAATTATAGGTCTGTTTAATTTGCTTATCTGGTCTTGATTTAATTTTGTTAGGTGACATTTATTCAGAAAGTTGTCCATTCCCTTTAAGTTTTCCAATTTTGTGGAGTACAGGTTTTTGTAATATGACCTGATGCTCTGTATTTCTTTCATGTCTGTTGTTATGTCCCCCTTTTCATTTCTGATTTTGTTAATTTGGATATTCTCTCTCTGCCTTTTGGTTAGTTTGGATAAAGGTTTGTTTATTTTGTTGATTTTTTTTGAAGAACCAACTCTTTGTCTCATTGATTCTTTGTATTGTTTTCTTTGTTTCTATTTTGTTGATTTCAGCTCTCAATTTATTTCCCATTGTCTAGTTCTCTTAGGTGAGTTTGTTTTGAAAAGGTTCCATGAGGTATTGAGAAGAAGGTATATTCTTTTCTGTTTGGATGGAATATTCTATAGATGTCTGTTAAGTCCATTTGAGTCATAACATCTGTTCCCTTATTTCTCTGTTCACTTTTTGGCTGACTGACCTGTCCAGTCATGAGAGGGGAGTGTTGAAGTCTCCCACTATTAGAGTGTGGGGTTTAATGTATGATTTAAGCTTTAGAAGTGTTTCTTTTATATATGAAGATGCCCTTGCATTTGGGGCATAGATGCTCACTATTGAGATTTCCTCTAGATTGATTTTCCTGTGACTTATATGAAATGACCTTCTTTGTCTTTTTAAATTGATTTTAGCTTGAAGTCCATTTTGTTAGATATGAGGATAGCTATATCTGCATTTTTCTTAGGTACATTTGATTGGATTATTTTTTTCCCAACCCTTTTCTCTGAGATGATGTCTGTCTTTGAGGCTGAGATGTTTTTCTTGTATGCAGAAGAAGGATGGATTCTGTTTTTATGTCCAATCTGTTAGCCTGTGCCTTCTTATAGGTGAGTTGAGTCCATTTATATTAAGGGATATTAATGATCAGTGATTGCTATCTCCTGTTAATTTAGTTTTCATTTTTGGTGATGTTAATTTGTGTGTTTTTGACTTCTTTGGGATTTGCGGCTATGAGACCATCAGTCGTCTGTGTTTTTGTTGGTGTAGCCAACTTCCTTGGGTTGGAGTTTTCCTTCCAGTATTTTGTGTAGGGCTAGGTTTATGGCTAGGTATTGGTAATATCTAGTTTTGTCATGGAATATCTAGTTTTATCCTTCTATGGTGATTGAAAGTTTTACTGGGTATAGTAGTCTCGGCTGGCATCCACGGTCTCTTAGTGTCTGCATAATGCTTGACCACAACCTTCTGGCTTTCATTGTCTCCAATGAGAAGTCAGGTGTAATTCTGATAGGTTTACCTTTATATGTTACTTGGCCTTTTTCCTTTGCAGCTCTTAATATTCTTTCTTTACTCTGTATGTTTAGTGTTTTGATTATTATGTGGTGAAAGAACTTTTTTTTTTTGATCCAGTCTATTTGTTGTTCTGTAAGCTTCTTGTATCTTCATAGGCATATCTTTCTTTAGGTTGGGAAAGTTTTCTTCTATGATTTTGTTAAATAAATTTTCTGTGCCTTTGAGTTAAGCTTCTCCATCTTCTATATCTATTAGTCTTAGATTTGGCCTTTTCATGGTGTCCCATAATTCCTGAATATTTTGGGTTAAGCTTTTGTTATAGTTTTCTTTAACTGATGAGTGTATTTCCTCTATTGTATTTTCAGTGCTTGAGATTCTTTCTTCCATCTCTTGTATTCTGTTGTTCATGCTTGTTTTTGTGGTTCCTGATCATTTTCTCATGATATCTGTTTCTATAATTCCCTTGCCTTGTGATTTCTTTATTGCCTTTATTTCAGTTTTCAAGTTTTGAATAGTTTCTTTCATATGTTTATTTTTTCTTGTTTTTTTTAAAAGGGATTTGCTGATATCTTCCAATGTTTTGTTTGTCTTTTCCTCCATTTCTTTAAGGAAATTTCTCATTTTCTCTTTAAGAGTTTCAAACATTCTCTTGAAGTTATTTTTTAGGTTATTTTCTTCTGCTGCTTCTATATTTGGTTGTTCAAGTCTTGCTGTTGTTGGGTCTTTAGCTTTTACTGGTGTTTTGTTGCTCTTTGTGTTGTTACATGTGTTCTTACCTTTTCTACTCATCTTTTCCTCTAATAGGTGTGGTTGATGCTGTCTGAGATTCTGTTGATTACTCTTCTAGGTGTCAGTGAATCCAAATCTCAGATGGTTGTTCCTTGTGGTATAGTCAGTACCACAGTTCTAGTTACCTTGTTGGTTACTCCATGTTCCTCAAGAAATCTCAGCACTCTTGTGCTTTGCTCTACTTCCTTGGAGTTTGCTTCCTCGGGCCTACTTTGGCCTAGGTTACTGCCTTTGACTTGTTTCTGTAAATCCTGGTCTGGATCCCCTTCTGCTGAAGTCTGTAGCTTAGAGTTGGTCCTGCAAATGTCTTTGGCTCTGCTATACTGCTTCGGAGTTCCCAGGCTCAGGTGTTCCCAGAACCACAGAGGACCTGGCTCAGGCTTACTCCCTCAGAGGTCCTAGAGTCATGCTTGGACCCACAGAGGTTTCAGGTTCCTGCCAATTTCCTTTGATGTTCAAGGTCAATGCCCAGACCCACAGAGGTCCTGGCTCAGGCCTACTCCCTCTCAAGTCCCAGACTCACACCAGGCCCTGCAGAGATCTCTGGTTAATTCCTACTTCCTGGAAGGTACCAGATTCACACCCATACTGGCAGAGGTCCTGGCTCAGGCCTAGTTCTGGGAAGTCGTAGACTCACCTATTCCCACAGGGGTCCTGGCTTAGGTCTACTCCCTTGAAGGTCCCACATTCACATTTGGATCATCAGCAGTCTCTAGCTCTGGCTCACTTGCTCAGCGGTTACTTCCCTGTACCTGTTGTGGTGGAGTTTGTTGTTTCTCAACCAAGTCAGTGGTTGAGGCCTGGTCCACCAGTGTCCCAGGACTCTCTCATGCATTTCTAAGGTACTCAAAGTGCACCATGTATACAGTTACCAGAGTATGAATTGGGGGAAGACAGAAAAAAAGAGAAATCAATCAAGGAAGGAATTATATTTGCTTTAGAGATGCTTACAATGGAAAACTCATCTTCTTTCTTACTGTTTGTGAGTTAGGGAACTACTCCTTGTGGAAGTGAGAAAGCATCTTTGAAAGGAAGACAAGGATAGGACCTTGGATGAATTTCAAAGTATTGAACATAGGTTAACAATAAAAACAGCTTTAAAATTTTACCAAGTGTTCAGAAGTAGGACAAAGTGCTTACTGGACTCGAGTTGTTAAGAACTACTATGAAAAGGCAGCCATTTACTAGAGTATTACTGGAGATTCTAGTTTTTGCTAGTTGGTGAAGGTCATCTAGTAATAAGAGCCCAGAGTGGAAGCATCCTTTTCAGTTCATTCTCTCTGCATTAGAGCTCCCTTCGTCCTCCCTGGGTCTACTTCCTATGAAAGCCTGAGATTATACAAAACACCAGACTTTCATGTTCCAGTAAGGTAGTAGGAGCAAGAAGGCTTCTGGGAAAAGCAAAGCTAAGCTAGATCTGGCTACACTTTTTCATGGGTTTGGAAGAGGGCAAAAGCAATGCAACAATGAGACGAAAGAAGAAATTAAGAAATAAAAATACATTCACAACGTACACACACACCACAAATATAAACCATAAGGTGTTGGATATGGCCTAATCTTACTCTAGAACTGTATTTTCCTGCATGAAACACAGAACAAGGACCAAAGAATTCGAGAATGTTTCAGTATTGCATTAGGCTAAAAGGAATTTATGTAGTATTTACGTTTATTCAATCCCATTACTTTGGAATACTTCCCCTATTCTCTTCCATCCTGTGGCTTTTCCTCTTCATTCTCGGACTCTAGTCCCAGTAGCCACTTTTTAACTTGGGCCTTTGGCATTTCACCTTCATAGAATCCATGCCTCCATTTTACATATGAAACAACTAATCCTACATTAGCTATCCATTCTCATGAGAGACTCAAAATCCTTCAAGTATTTGATTTTATTTTTAAAACGTAAGTTAGATGTTTCGATTTGTAACTACAATGCCACAGTTAACATCTTAATAAATGCCAGTCACCTATAACCTCTGCTGGTAGAGAGGTAGACATCCTGGCATGGTGGATCATGCCTATAATTCTAGCACTTGGAAGGTTAAGGCCGGAGGGTCAGGAGCTAAAGGTCATTCTCAAGATACCTAGCAAGGTTGAGGCTAGCCTAAAGTACATGAGAACATACTTCAAAAAATACCAAACAAAAAATCGAGAATTCTGTGCATTACCATGTATGTTAGAGTATGCTAGAAGCTCTCTTCTAACTAGCCTGGTATTGTCAGCTGTGATTACCATGTTCCTTCAGGAGCTGCTGGACTGAGATGAAATGGAGAGAATACAGATGTTCACATCACATTCCAAGGTGCCTGAGATTCCCAATCTCTAGTCTATGGCCTTGGACAGGTATTGAATTTCTTTATGTTTTTTCATCTGAAAAGTAGAAGTTTACTTTGCAGATTTGAAATGGAGAAAGTCTAAGGCTTGGTACCTAAAGGTGTTGAGCAAGCAGAACATATTGGCTCTTATTACACATCAATTTCTTGTCCTTCTTACAGCTTTCCATCTTTCCTATACCAGCCATAGTTAATTATGGCTTCCAGAGTAAGGGCTATGAAGAAGCCATGGAAGTGACATTATGGTAAGATTTCTAGTGCTTTTACATTTAAATTAATTTGTGGGGATTATGTGCAGTTTTGTTCCATCTCCTTGTCTCCATGACTTCTGCGATACCTTTTCACACTAAGATGTGGATGTAATATATTGTTTCTTATGGTTCAGAACAGAATATTAAAATAAAGGCCTAAAAATCACCATGATGTCATCACCTTCATCACCTCAACTAAAAGTCAGATAGCATGAAGAAGCAAAACTACTCGCTGAAGAGAAGCTAACTTAAGACGCCCTGGTGTGTGCAGCTGAGCACTGAAGAAATGCCCAGCTGGACCTGTGTTGACCTTAAGATGCTGCCTTGATGTCTTGTTGCTTCAAGTTTGGAATTATGGCTCCATATATGAACATCAATAGCAAAGTGGTTTGTAAATTATCCCTCTCCAAGAAGACAAGATATTGTGGTAGAATGTGACATTCAACAGAAGCACAGAAAGGGGCTTTAGTTCCATTTCTGACATTTGGTATTATAGGATCTTGAGCAAGTCAGTTACTGTTTCTCAGTTTGTAATGACCCATTTCATAAGACAGCTATGGGGAACAAATGAGGTAATATATGTGCAGTGTATGGTGGGCCTTGATTAGAGTCAACCTGTCATGATTCAAAGATAAGCTTATGGGTGCGTCTGTGAGGGAATTCCAGAGGTTTCTATGAGGTGAGGAGACTTGCCTTGAATGTGGGGGACACCCTCCCATGGGCTGGGACCTTGCACTGAATCAATAGGAAAAAGCACACAGAGCCCCAGCACTGATTTCTCTCTGCATCCACAGAGCAAACACAGTGCGACCACCCACTGCCAGGCATTCCTCGTCACAAATGACAATGCTGTCCCTTTAAACTGTGAGCTAAAACAAATTCATCTACATAGAGTTGTTCTTTGTCTGGTATTTTGTCACAGCAAGAAAATCACTCAGTGCAGTGTGTAAAGGAGACTTAAGCCCTGTATGAAAGCAGGCGCCACCCCCCAAACCTGCTTAGTGCTTCTCTGAAATCCTTTCTGAGAACCAGTGGGGGCGATCAATGCTGAGAGGTGATTGGGGCTTGACTGAGGAAGACGGGTGGTGTTTCTGGGCAGGTGTGTGCACTGTGTGGGAGGTGTTTATTGAGGGAATCTATATTAAACAGAGATGTTACAGTTAAAATTTTACTAGTATTTTCAACAAGAAAAATCCTGAGCTTTATAGACAGTTGAATTTTTTATAGTAAGTCATGTAGCATACATTGCCCATCTTGTGAATTGTAGAGTAAAAACAAATAGGTTCTAAATATTTTCATTTTAGTGTGTGTGCACGCGCATGCGCATGCATGTGCACGTATGCGTGAGCATGACTGTGTGAAAGACAGAGGATAGTTTGGGTGAAATGGGTCTCTTCTACCATGAGGATTCTGGGAATGGGAAGTGGAGCATCAGGCTTGGTAGCAAGTTCCTTTACCTGATAAGCAATCTTTCCAGCCTTAATACTTTTTGACAACTTCATGCCTCTCTTATAAGAGATACCTTGGTTTTAAGGATATCAAATTATATCTATAACACATTTTAATTGTAAATTCAAGTATCATTTATCTGAGTCCTGGCTTCCAGTCTACAGTATTAGCATGACTATCACAAAGTACTTTCCCCAGTATCCATGTGAGTCAGATTTTAGAAGCATTCTAAACCTTAACCATAAATATTCAGAATGGATTTTTAATTTACTGAAAGAGAAACAATATAATTTGTACTAACAGGTATGCTGTTTGCTGTCATGTGGATTGAGCCTGAGGAGAGGTGAGTGGACAGCCGCAACGGCTACACATCAGAAAGATTGTTTTACATGAGCAGAAACCGAGGCGGCAAAAGGCGCTCTGACCCCCAAACCGGCAATCTGAGCCCAAACCTGCACTCTGACCCCCAAACCGGCACTCTGACCCCCAAACAGGCACTCTAACCCCAAACCGGTACTCTGATCCCCAAACCGGCACTCTGGACCGCCAAACCGGCACTCTGACCCCAAATCGGCATTTTGACCCCAAAACCGGCACTCTGACCCCCCAAACAGGCACTCTGACCCCCAAACCAGCAATCTGGACCTCCAAACCGGCACTCTGACCCCCAAACAGACACTCTGACCCCCAAACCAGCAATCTGGACCGCCAAACCGGCACTCTGACCCCCCAAAACAGGCACTCTGACCCCCCAAAACAGGCACTCTGACCCCCAAACAGGCACTCTGACTCCCAAACCAGCAATCTGGACCGCCAAACCGGCACTCTGACCCCCAAACAGGCACTCTGACCCCAAGCCGGTACTCTGACCCCCAAACCGGCATTTTGACCCCCAAACAGGCACTCTTGCCACAATGTCCACGAACTGAGGGACAAAGCTCTGTGGCAAGGCTGGGGTTTTGAAAACGTCGATCATTCAGTGTGGAGACTCCCTGTGCGCCATTCTTTCCCCCTGCTTTCCTCTGTGATAACTGTTTTTCATAGCAGCATGGAGAAAGAGAGACAGTTCTTAGGTGTCACGGCAAAGGCTTGGTAAGGCAAGCAGGTCAAAACGTACCTGTGGAAATAAGGTTCCTGAGGTGTGTTTTCACTCCCTCCACTCTTCCCTCTCTCCTACGGCTCGGAATAATCAAAAGCTGGCTATTCACAACGCTTCTATTAAATGGGTTTCGTCTGTCCAAAATGTTTAGAAGGGGTTAGCAGGGTGGCTGCAGTGGCAAAGATGGGGAACTGAATGAGCCAATTACATTTTTACAGACAAAAAGACCCACTTTTCCACATAAAGATTAAACAAACAAGAAATTCTGTTCCACTGAAACCCAGCTAAAGGCAGATAAAGTGCCACCCTTATATTAAAAAAGGCATATTATATCAAGTCAAGTGAATGATTCAGAGTATTGAGATTTCATAGCTACACCGTTTCTACAGAGGGCCTGATGTGCCTGGCTTTTTTTTTTTTTTTTTTTGTTTTTATTTCTTTGAGCTTGAGAGTTTGAGTCCCAGACAGGACCAGGCTTTCACACCAGGCTCTCAATTGATTCCTGCACTGAAGTGCAGTGGGAGATTGTATGCAGTCGGTGATCACTCCACGCCACACACGACTACCCCGGGGGAGCCCACTTCAAAAAAATAATTTAAGTTGGAATATTGAATATCCTATTCTTTTGCAAACTACAGTATATTTTCAAAAGGAATCTCACCCAAAATGATTAACACTTCCCACTGTTCGGGAAGAAAGCTTGCCCTTTCAGTCTGGCAGCTGCGGACCATTAGCTCGCCACTGATGAGATAGATATATCTGATGAGTATTTTTCTTTCTAATTAAGAGATGAGACTCTCTATTTGACTATCTCTTCAGAAAAAGTGAGAAAAATAATTTTGCCTATATGGAAAGTACATCTTCTACAAAACAATTAATAATTTCAGGTTCCTTTTAGAAAATCTTTTCTCTCCCTAATTTCAGTTCATTTCCCCTACATTTACCACACATTTCCAGTCTAGTCTTTACAGCATTAACCCAGTCTTCATCTTATCATGTTTTCCTGTTTACCACAGCACCCAAAACTGTCCATTTCAGGTAAGCAGAGGGCAGAAACAAGAAAATTGCAAAATGCTTATATGCTTACAAGAATTTTTTGCTTTTAGTAGAGAATTTTTGGCATGAGACTATTCCCTAATATGAAAGGGGACTCAAAAAAGATGAATGATAGACTGTCCTTTTGATGCAATGATTAGATACAAACTTCAATTTTCTTAGCCATGTGTTTAAATTGACTTTTAAAAGTGATCATGATGATGAACTATTAAGAGGAAGCATTTATCTCTACTAGCAGAGCTGGACGTAAACATGGAAGCTACAGAACGGATGCAAAGCGGGTCCTAAAATACTTTGTTTTCTCCTTGAAATGATTTCCAACAGATGTGCAAGGTGGTAAAGCTCTTGGTTTAGACACTTGCTCGAAGAGTGTAGCAGCAGGCTGGAGAGTGACACTGTTTGTTGGTCTGTCGGTTGCCCCCTTATCTCTTGCAACACGAAAAGAGGAGAAGAAGGAAGGAGAGCTGACTTTCAAAACTTAAGTCTCTGCATAGCACTTTCTTTAGCTACAGTGTCTTTAGAAACACATAGGACAATTTTATTTGCCAACAGGTAGTCTAGGAAAGGGAATTAGTACACCAGTGTTTAGTGGGTGGGGCAGTCTTGTGGATCACTGTGAAATGGTAGGGAATTCCACCCATTTGAGAATTTTCTGCACAAAATGATGATAATTCCTTATAAAGAAACATTGACAGTTATTGTGTGGGCAAAGTGTAGTTTATAATTAGCTTAGAAAATATATACATGTGTGTGTGTGTGTAAGTGTGTGTGTGTGTGTGTGTGAGTGTGTGTGTACATCTCATCCTGGAACTCATAGTTAATGATAGCATCAAGACTGAGATCTGTGTGAAGATGCCATAAGAAGAGATACTATAATCATATTTCAGTGTTTTTTACTTTTAATTCACGGAGACCACTTGTAGTAATGTCTTCATACTGGTTCAGTTTTTAGGTGATGGCATGAATTAAGATTTCAGATTAAAGGATTGAGATTAAGTCAGTAGTGGAGAAAAGGTGAGCCGGCTTGTCACCCTCTGCATAAAAAGTTTTCTCTGCCTACACTGTTTAGTTATGAAAATGCTCAGGGAAGAACCACAAGGTTCATTTACTCTCTTTTGTTAAGTCCAGCCCCTCACGTCACCAGAGTCTTCTATGACTCTTCCTGGCCAGACTGAGATGCACTTGTCTCAGGTCCTTCTTTTCTGTTGGTTCCACGGAAGCTTCCTGCACCTCCTCCATTTGTCAAGGGAGACAGCTGAGGCAAAGCGTCTAATCACTGCTGTAGCCTGGTGTGCCAAGTCCTCCTGTATATGTGCTGCTCTTATTGCTTAATGAATAAAGAAGCTGCTTTGGCTTGTGATAGGGCAGAGTAGAGCTAGGCGGGAAAACTAAACTGAATGCTAGGAGAAAGAAGGTGGAGTCACTGAGAAGCCATGTAGCCATCAGAACAGACAGACACGGGATCTTTACCTGGTAAGGTACAGCAAAGTTGGCAGTACACAGATTAGTAGAAATGGGTTAATTTAAAATGTAAGAGCTAGCCAATAAAAAACTAGAGCTAATAGGCCAAGCAGTGATTTAATTGATACAGTATCTGACACATATAAACTATTTGACACAGCACCTGATAAACCATAGACACAGCACCTGACACATACAAACCATAGACACAGCACCTGACACATAGACACAGCACCTGACACATACAAACCATAGACACAGCACCTGACACATATAAACCATAGACATAGCACCCAAGGACTCCTACAAAAAGGGGGGGGGCAAAGCGCCTCAGAAACAGCGCTGTGAACTAATGGGTACATAATCACACAGCCTTATGGATGGAAATATTATACCAATAGAAGGTGCCTGTACAAGATTAGGGTGGTTATTATTTAGATCTTTTCTCTCCAGCTTGCAAGTTGCACTGATATTTTGTGTTATTTTTTTTTATCAAAGTCAGAGATAAAAAGCTCTGGATTTCCTTTGAGATGCCAAAAAAACTCCAAAAGGAAAGCTCTGAGCATGTCCAATTTGACATCACATCAATCACACATGCATAACTGAGAGAGGTGTGGGTTTAATGTTAATCACATATGGATGTAGAATGAAGGTAACGAATGCCTATAGTTGCCTGGGGAAGGTAACGAATGCCTATAGTTGCCTGGGGAATATTGATCCTTGGAGGTCCCTTTTATGAGAATTAATCCTTCAGCTATTGGTTTTAAGGTCTGCCACAACATCAAAGACAGCCATTTTTATTTTTGTTAGTCATAGAAATTTGGCATTCAAAACCAGGCATCAGGAAAATAATATTTGGCATCCCAGATAACACATGGCATTGCTTAAAATGCCCAAACATGGAGAATGGGGAAGGTAAGCACTTATTTCACCCCTAAGGGGTTATTGTAGCAAGTCATCATCACTTCAAACACTAAAACAAATTGAGAATTTGTTAAAACACCTTTGGCTTTACTTAAGAATAGTCACATTTGGCACATCTGGAATATTCTTTATCTATGCTTTGGAGACACTCGTGGATCCAGGAGATATGGCATATCACAGATCCATGTGCATTGGGGAGCTTAGGCCCCTTACGTATTTCCTAACTGTATTTGATGTAGATGAGTAATTTTTGTTCTTTTATACCTCCAATGCCAGGGAAACTGTCATTTTCATCTTCATGGTATTCAAGTGATTAAGTCATGTTCTGAGAACATGTCTTATCTTGAAGTTACTAGCAAATAAAGTGATTTCTTAAATGTGAGCATGGTCTTAAGGAGAATCTCTAATTTACCTGCTCTCTGTTTTCAGCAGTGCAATGAAGATTCGCAGAACTCAATTATACACAATTATCTTCTAAAGAAATGAATCTTCTGCCATCACCGTTTGTGAAGCAGGTTGTTGGTCAATTCCTCTTCCTGTGTATGTAAATGCTGTATCTAGGTACGTACGTTTCTCACCAATGTTTGCTGATGTACAACATGTTCAATCTATCCTAAGCTCAAAAGTTGGCTTTAAGTCTCTCTCCGTTATGAACAGGTACAATATTTAAGGCAACAGCTGGCACTTCAGTTGCTCATAGGAGGAACTCCCTCTGTTCTATAGATGGTGCCAGGAAATAGGATGCTGTGCTATCTAACGAGCCAAGCGTGCCTTCCTGAAGTCTGTGGTACACTTTACTTTAAAAATTAGACCTGCGGTCTTTATGTCCTCATTTCTAACTCGCTAAGCAGGAATGCCTCTACAATAGCAGACGATCGCTGTGGGGCTTCCTTCCAGGAGCCGCCTGCAAGGGGGGGCACCCTGCCAAGTGCTGGGGTACGCAGAACCATTCTCACTCATTTCCACTCAAATTATTTCACTCAGATTTATTCAGCTTATCATGATTCTCTTTCCTAGGCTACTTATTTTTGAGCTCTCTTTTTAATCCCTTACGATATAACTTGCAGTTATTGTTGATTATTCATTGTCTATACTTAATGTCTTCATTTTACGTTTAAAATTACACAGCCCAAATCAGAAAAGAATGTTTTTAGATTCTCAAACTCTTACGTAGATCTAAAACCTAATAATATCAGATGTCTCTGCTATCTCACTAGCTTCTAAAGCTCTATCTTATGCTCTGTCTTATAATTTTCTAATTTTCTCCTTCAGTGGTCTCATTCCTCCAATCCCTCTGTTCTGGAAAAACTTCAAGAGTTATGTTTAGCATCTCTAGCTCTGTCTGAACATATCTCTTTGCAATTCAAATAATCATCTTCGGCTGACGTTAACAGGCTTCTTTACTCCATTCCATCTTTCACCCTTGCTGCGTAATGTTTACTGGGGAATCTTTCTCCCATTGCTTAACAGGTCTGAGCGGTCTCGTTACTGCACGGGAAACCTAAAGGTGTGAACATTCTGAGCACATCTCTCTTGGCTATTTTCCAAACTTTCAAGCATTTTTCTTCAATGCAATGGTGCTTGTGTTTCAGTGGTAACAGAACTTATCAGAGAACACTAGTTTAGACAGCAAGCAAGCTGAACTCCAACTGTTCCAACAGCCTGACTTTTACAGGGAAAGGAAAGGCCCACGGCCAAGACCACTGAGATGAGCAGGTATTTTTAGTTCACTTGTAGGCCAGCTCTAATGTAATTCTGAAATGTTTTCTTCAAACCCAAGCCGACTTTTCCAGGGCTGTCCAAATCTGTTTTCTTTTATAGCAAGTACAAATTCTTGGAGCAAAGGAAGCATGCAGATCATTCACAGTGCCTCTGCATGGCTATGGTGTGATGCCCGATGGCTCATATTAGTCCCCCAGACAGATGAGCGCATTGTAATTAGCTCTTGTCAAACTGTTAGAAATAAAAAAATGATTTCCAGTGTAATAAAACTTACAAAAAGAAAATCTTTGCTATCATTTTCAGCCAAAATACTTCTGGTAATGGCTTATAGCTTAGTGCCCCTCAGTTCTGAAAGAAGGCCACTGAGTTCTCGGAAAAGGTATCACTTCACTGACGTTAGGATGAAACATGTAATATCTTTCAGGAATTTTTGTTGTTGTAGTAGATTGCCTGTAAAATCTCATTCCAATAAATGACCTGTCAGAATTGGACATATTCTGTGGGGCCACACAGTGCAGAACTATGGTTCTCAACTAAGATTCATGCTTCTCTGACTATTTTGTCAGCACATTTTTCAGGCTTTTACAATAAGTGTATTACTATGATGAACTTGGTTGAATAATTACAATTGCAGTATATTTAAACAAGAGAGGGCATTGAGCAGTTTTATTCATATGGACCATCTTGGATACCAAGCTCTTGTATGACGATCATTAGTGTCTTGCTGGAAGTGTCATCTGGATACACACTATCGGAGCAGTGACTCAAGGGATGGTTCAGATTGATCTTTATTAAAAGGAGTTCCAGCACACTGGAATTTAGCATCTTCTTAAGGAAAAATACAGGTTAGAATAGACAGGTGGCTAACTTAGAAAGAAAGTTTAAGTACTAATCAGGACGTGGTACAACATGAAACTTTCAGGTAATAACCAAAATGTTATTCACGTCTTCGTGCCCCTTAGACTCACCCAGAGATATTACTTGTAGGAATGAGTAGGGGGCATAAATTTCAAAATCATAAATTACTGTTATTCAAAAGTTAATAAAAATGGGTGATAGAATTAAAACCTCTTGAAGAAAATACAGTGGCTTTGGGGCAGAAAAGAATTTAGAAATATAGCAGCTAAAGCAATCTCTCTGTCTTTGTTCTCTTCCCTCTCTTCTTATTCTCTCTCGCTCTCTTTCTTACACACACACTATAATATGTGTATCTCATGTAAACATATATATGATTTAAACATGTTACCAAAGAGAGTATATGCATAAGCACGTGAAAAGATGTTCAACATCATTAGCGGCCAAAGAAACACAAACTGAAGCACAATGAGACACTATTCTCAGCCATTAACGTGACTATAATCAAACAAAAATGACAAAAATCTATGGTGAAGCTATAGAGAAACTAAAGCCCTCATACCTTCTTGATAGAGAAGCATAATACTGAGCTGATATGAAAACATTTTGGTAACTTCTTTTAAAATAAATTTATATTTAAAATAAAAATAAGCATGTTGGTAATTTATTTTAAAATAAATGATTTATTTTGCATCCTAGCTGTCATCTCCGCTCCCTTCTCTCCTCTCAGTCCTCCCCACCCTTTCTGTTCCCATCACCCTAATCCACTCTTCCTTTGTTTCTGTTTAGGAAAGGGCAGGACTGCCATGGGTATCAACAAAACATGACATTTCAAGTTGCTGTAATACTAAGCACCTCCCCATGTATTAAGGCTTGGTGAGGTGATCCAGTATGAGGAGTTAGGGTTCCAAAAGCCAGTCAAAGAGTTGGAAGTTTGGAGGAGGCTGCTAGTTAGTTCCTGGCTGCTCAGCCCCAAAATAATCACACAGAAACTATATTAATTCAATTACTTCTTGGCCCATTAGTTTTATCTTCTTATTGGCTAACTCTTATATTAATTTAACCCATTTCTATTACTCTGTATATCAACACGAGGTCATGGCCTACCAGCAAAGTTTCAGCACGTCTTTCTCTGGTAGCAGTTCCATGGTCTCTCTGACTATGCCCTTCTTCCTCCCAGCATTCAGCCTAGCTTTCCCTACCTAGTTCTATTCTTCCCTGCCATAGGCTCAAAACAGTACTTTATTCATTAACCAATAAAAGCAACACAGAGACAGAAGGACCTCCCACACCATTGGAGACAGCCCTATTCCCACTGTTAGGAGTCCTATAAGAGAACCAAGCTATACAATTGTAACACATTTGCAGAGTGCCCAGGTCAGTTTCATACAAGCTCCCCAGTTGTTCAGTCTCTGTGAGTACTGAACCCTCATTGGCAATTTCTTAAAAGAACAAATGTAAATTTTAACCAACCATTCCTGTGTATATGTCCCCAAACCTGAACACATCAGGTCTTCGACTTGCCCATAAATGTTCGCAGCAGCATGATTCATATGTGTCTCCAAAGGGAAACAGTGAAAATGATTATCATGGTGAATGGGTAGTCAAAATGCACAGACTACACACACTAAGCTAAATTCATGACTACAGCAAGGGATATGTACTAGCACCTTAAATGTCACGGATCCAAAAATATATGCAAGTAAAAGAAATCAGATAAAAAGAACATATGATCCATTTGTTCTAAATGTGCAGAAAAGGCAAATTGCTGGAGATAAGAAACAGAAGAGTGGTTACTGGGCATTGGGAACAGAGAAGAACTATAGTTTGGCAAGAGGCAGCCTTTTGATATGATAAGTTTAATCATATATTTTTATTTTATGCATATGAGTGTTTCATCTGCATGTGTGCATATGTACTTGTTTGTGACTGGTGCCCATGGGGCCAGAGAGGGCACTGGCTCTCTGGAACGTTGTTACCGAGAATTGTGAGCCAGCTGTGGGAACTGGGAACTGAATGGAGGTTTTCCAAAGCAGAAGCAAATGCTCTTAACTGACAAGCTATCGCTGTAGCCCAGTGAAATGACAAATTTTTATCAAGCTAAATCCCAGTACAAGTAATTAAGAGAAAGTAGGTGGAAGTAAGAAATGGCCACATTTTCAAAACATCTAAGATGCTAGTGATGACACTCCCTTTCTCTGGGGGGGGCTCTTCATTTGAGTTCAGAGGAGTATCGGAACGATTACTAACAAACAGCTAAAGCAAGTATCAATATCGGCCACTAATTATAACCAGAAAAGCAGATTCTACAGGCAGGTGAGGAAATGGAGCAGTGCAATGCTTCCACCTTCATAGCTGCCTCTATATTCTCATGCAAAACTTGAGCAACCTTGAAAAAACACAATAAAACAGTTTTCTCACTCTCTGAAAAGCACACCACCACCACAATACTGACAAGGAGAACTCTGCTTAAAATGGGAAGAGAGTCAGAAAAAGAAAGATCACTTAGATTAACATACTGGGAAAAAAAAGGTCAAATAAAACAAAAAAAAGCAAATCTTGGCACATCAGGGTGGGAAGGGAGCTTGCAGGTTCACCTTCCTTAGCCAGAGGACAGCACTCAGGTGAATATGGTGGCTTTTGATGTCTTCTAACATGGAAATCATGTTGGGAACCATTTCATTTGAGTCTAAGTTGGGATTTCATTGCAGTCCTGTGATCTCTAGTGCCAAGTCACCTGGAATAGCACCTATCAGGAAATAAAACTGGCCCCCTATATCCACCCACAAATAAAGAGGAAAGACATGTTTGAGAGGATTTGTTTCATTTTTCTGGTCAGCAACAGTCAGCAACTCCCCTTGGTTGGCTGGGTTCGTTTTTCTCAGTATATTGCATCAAGAAAATAGAAATGAAAACTGCTGAACACAGCAGGGAGAGTGAAAGAAATTTGAGAACCACTTCCAACCGTTTTTATGAGAGCACTTCTAAAAACCCTTGGATAATCCTGCAATTTCCAGTAACAGCTACAAAGCATTTCTTGTGGTCCCACCACCCACAATAAAGCTTAATACAAGTATTTGTACATCAACTAAATTACATCAAACATAGAAAAGCAGGTGAGCATGGCAGACTTCCCATTGTTTCTACAACCATTACCTCTATCAATTGCTGCAAACTATCCTGTCTGCGTTCCACCACCAGCTTACATGGAGCTATCCTGTCTCCCAGGGAGACATTGCAGAATCCAGCTCCCTTTTAACAGGCTCTTTGCTGTGGGATCCCTTCTTGGCTTGCATTCATGTCTATGCCTCTCAGGAAGAACACTTGGAACCAGTGTTCACCACGTTTCTCACTCTAACAAAGACAATGACTCGGAGCTACCAGATGCTGTGTGGAGTGATGATGTGTTTGTCCTCCAGCTTCAGTCAGTCGTGGGGAGGCACAGAGAGGTGCCTGCATCTTTATTTTATTTGTTACAATTACACTAGCATTTTATTAGTTCAAAAGCACTTTACAGGAAAATGTAAGTATGGCTTTTAATAGGAATGTTATACTTGGACCTGATACCAAGGCTAACAGATTTGAATCTGCAAGGAAAAACAGGCTTTTAAGTCAAAACCCAATTTGTTACCAGAACTTTAATTTGAAGGATTCTCACAAACATATTGCAAATGACAGGTTTTTAAATATCACAAGAATGCAGACTCAAACCTGGTCTTGACCTTGGCATCCATGGAAATTAGAGAAAAAGAAAATAATTTTTATCTAATTTGTTTTAAAAGAAGTAACTGACAGAAACAGAAATAAAAAGCCTAAAAAGGACACCAGCGAAGACACCCTATAAACAAGGATGAAAGGCATTTTCCAAATTTATCTCATGAAACAATCATAGTTTATTCATTTTTTCATATAGAAAAATTTCACCAATAATCATTAGTGAAAATTGTATTAATACATTTGAGTAATTTTATTAGTGTTAAATCTAAATAATTCAGTTTGAATCATCTCAATGTTCATATTTCCTTTGAGATTTTTAATTTGTGGTTGGTGTTTATATGTTTTTGTATGAGTGTGTGTAGGTGGTCCAAGCCTCCAGAAGCATGGTCTCTCCTGGACGTAATGTTAAATCCAGTTGTGAGCTATCTGAGGTGGGTGTTGGGAGCCAAACTCAAGTCCTCTACAAAGAGCAGTGTGTGCTCTTAACCACTGAGCCCTTTCTTCACCTCCCCACCCCAAATGAAATAAATCTTAATTAAAATTATTATTATGGTGAACTAATTCTATCTACCTCTGTGCTCAAATGGACAATTCAACTTTATTCCACTTATCGATTTTAGGTACACTTTTGTTCCCATATTACTGATGGGAAAATGACTTTAAGGTAATGTGTTACAATAGCAATCATTTTAGTCACCTACTTCTAAGTGTTAACTGCAAATATAAGGTGGTTATTAATAAAGGCACAATTTTAAACAACATTTATACTTTTTCTTCCAGATTGTGTGGGAAGATGTTAAAAATATATTATAAAAATTGTTAAATTTAAAAGAACTTTATTATATAATTTAAAGGTATCATTTTATCAATTGGCTCTAAGAACTTCTCTTTCTTCATTCGAAGTCCTTGTTAAAGCATCAAAGTTAAGACATGTTGCTATGAGAGACAGGTCCACTGTTATGTGAAGGTGTGAGCACTAGTAG
Source organism: Microtus ochrogaster (assembly GCF_000317375.1). Lineage (NCBI taxonomy): Eukaryota > Metazoa > Chordata > Mammalia > Rodentia > Cricetidae > Microtus > Microtus ochrogaster. Next base: position 22,267,646 of record NC_022021.1, read on the forward strand.
GTGGCTATACTCCAGGGGATGGCTCCACACCCAGGCACATGTGACAGCACCAATTGGATTTAGTCATCAAAATGAGAAAAAGAAGATGTGAACCTGGAAGGAGAGACACTGGGAATCATTCAAGGGGGAATGCGAGGGCAAATAGAGGGTTAGTAAGGTGATCTCTCTCTGTCTCTCTCTGTCTCTCTCTCTCTGTCTCTCTCTCTCTGTCTCTTATCTCTCTCCTTCCCTCCCCCCCCTCTCTCTCTCTCTCTGTGTGTGTGTTTACAAAGTTCCCAAATAATAAAAAGTTATAACAAAAGTATGGTTATTGACAGTTTGTTCTGAAAACCTGCAAGAGAGAAATCCTGTATCTTACTAAAAGCCTTTATCTTTTCATACCCTCAAGACTCAATGCATTGGCATAAACCAAATGTTTCTGAAACATGTTATAGTACAACTTTTCAATTCAGTTGCCTTGGATAGTCACAAACTTCTTAGCTCCTGATACCCTACTGGTGCAATGCTAAT
>NC_022021.1:22268611-22276699 GCF_000317375.1 Microtus ochrogaster
ATAGTCACAAACTTCTTAGCTCCTGATACCCTACTGGTGCAATGCTAATTCTGGGGGTATTTTTGGTTCTTGCTTTGTTTCTTTTTAGTCTTCTTTGCACTCCTGGAGATTGAAGTCAGTCCTTTCTGCAACTGCTCCCAACCCTGAGCCTTTTAAAGCCTTATTTTATATAGGAGCTCACTAAGATTACCAGGCTGGCCTCAATCTCATGATATTTATGCATAAACCTCTCTCCAATGTCATTGGATTGCAGGTACAATGTCCAGTTCAATTTTTAAAGGTTTAAACTTCAATTCTAGGCAATTATGGTCTTTCATGTCTGATATAATTTGCAATGCAAGTGTTGGAGAAGAGCGCTTGTTGGTTCCCAGCCGTCTGGCTAGCTTAGACCTGAAATAATCACACAGAAACTGTATTAATTAAATCACTACTTGGCCCATTAGTTCTAGCTTCTTATTGGCTAATCTCTTATATATTAATTTAACCCATTTCTATTCATCTGTGTATCTCCATGTGGCAGTGGCTTACAGGCAAAGTTTTGGCATGTCTGACTTTGTGCTCCACAGCTTCTCTCTGTTCCCGCCTCTTTTCTTCCGGCATTCACTTTAGTTTTCCCTGCCTAGATTTTTTCTTTTTTTTAAGATTTATTTATTTATTATGTATACAACATTCCTTCCATGTATGCTTCCATGCCAGAAGAGGGCACCAGATCTATTATAGATGGCTGTGAGCCACCATGTGGTTGTTGGAAATTGAACTCAGGACCTCTGGAAGAGCAGTCAGTGCTCTTAACCTCTGAGCCATCTCTCCAGCTCCCCCTAGCTTTTTTCTTTTGTCCTATCACAGGCCAAGACATTTTCTTTGTTCATTAGCCAATGGTAATCACAGCATACAGAGAGAAATCACACATCACACAAGAAAGTTACTAGCATCACAAAGAGAAAAAATCTGTTAGTCTTGCCATTATTCTGGTATGGTATTTATTATTATATTACTCAACCAAAAATGCATGATAGCTACTCCCCTTCTTAAGAACCATCATTAACCTGCAGCCTCTCCAGTTGATATGCCTCTTTCTGATTTCCCTGGTGAAATCTTGCTGCCTCTCCAGTGACTGTACCTGGTGCAGTAGTTCCATCTCTGGCTCCTGCTAGGTATACCATGGACCTACGCCTAGGTAACAAGAGTTCAAGGAAAGGCAAGTCAGAGCAAACCAGATTCTGCTATATGTCTTTGGTATTACTAGGCTAAAAGAGAATCTCTGTATTTTATGTCACTAACAGCAAGAAGAACAGAAGCCTGGGTGGGGTGTTCAATGTCATTTATGGAAATCCTGCCTAAAGCCAAAGCTATTACAGAGGAAAACCAACTCAATAAACAAAGTTCTGGTGGAGTCATTGAACCTCCAGAACCAGACTGATATAAAATGTATTTTTTCCTTCCACGAGTACCTATATTATAGATAGTAAAAAGGTAATTTAAACACTTCAGTGTAATTCTTAGAGCTTTTGAAAAATACAAAGTTTACCAGCCGCCTCTGTCCCAGGCCAGACATGCTGGGAATCTCTGGCAGTGGTGCTGAAATCTGTATTTCCTGTTGTTCCCAGTTATCACCTCATCTGCGGGACCATTGTGAACATGCACCGAGGGTCTTCACTCTTTTCACCGACACCATCAGGGCTGGGATAGTTCCCACACTGTCGGCTTCCTAGAGGAGACTCTCAAAGCAATGTAAATGGCATTACTCTTAACCCTAGTTTAAGAAAGGAAACATGCCAGGCACAGAGATACATGCCTGTAATTCCATCTACTTAAGAGGCTAATGCAGGAAGGTTGCAAGTTTGTGGCCAGACTGTGCAAATTGGAAAGACCCTGTCTCAACAAAAATGCAAAAGGACTGGAGAAGTAGCTCTGTGATAAACCTTTGCCTGAAACATGCAAGCCCTGGGTGCAATCTCCAGAACCACGGTGTCAGAAGGTGAGAGTGGGAAGGGTACCTCAGTTCTGTGCGAAAGATATCAGTATAGAAAGCCTCCTTCCTCCTTTCCAAATAACCCCTGGCACATCAAGACTTCCTCTCACCCATGTGTGTTCTGGAAATCATCAGGATACCCTTCCCCATACCTGTCTGATGCAGGGCCAGTCAGTAGGACTAGTAGGACCAGATTAGACATCATTGAGTTTATGAAGTAACACTCATGTTCCTCCCAAAGTCAATCTTCTCATTATCTTAGAGCACTGAGGCAAGTCACACAGCTGTAATCGAGTTTATATCTACACATGCAAACTTGGGAAAAGGGGTTATCTTTCCAACACCATACCTGACTTCTTTCCTTTATTAAAATATAGGTAGCAATGATGCCTTTAAGGCTTCCTTGAAAGACTCTTCTCTAGGAAGCCTCTGGGCTGTGTGTGAACAACACACCAGCCCTTCTTATAGTTCTGGAAAGAGGGAAAGCCTTGGATGAGTGCACATAAAGGTCTCCTATTGGAGTTGATCATTGAAAACACTACGGAAATGAGTTAGAGAAGTTCTTAAAGGCCTGCGAAAACACCAAGTGAGATTAGGATCCCCAACCTCAATTTGTTATTTAGGTATCTTTCTCCAGATTATGAAGTGTGAGAATCTACTCCAAGTTCACTAGCCTATGTTTGTGATTGGCTCGCAGGATGCTCTTCACAAGAGACAATTATTCAGAACAAAGCCTTTTGATAACAAGAACTTGCAGGATGATGCCCTGCTACTAGCTCTATCTAAGGGTGTATGTTGGTCCTGACAGGATGCTTATCTAGGTAAATTGTTGTTTAAATTTTTTATTATTATTACTATTGTGTGTGTGTGTGTGTGTAGGTTAGAAGACAACTTGAATAAATTATTTCTTTCTGTACACCGCGTAGATCTGACGTAGGTTTGGTGGTTTGGGGATCAAACTTAGTTCAACCAGTTGGGCAGCAAGTGCATTTACCTACAGTACCATCCAGCTGGACCCTCAGCTAGAAGACTCTAAGACTATACAGGAAGCCCAGGGTTTCTATTCCATTCATCAGAGGTGGCAGCTTACCTTCTGAAGTTACCGATCATTCCATATCATTTAGGCAATCTGGATTAGTTACTTTTTCAAGCCCAAATTCTACAACAGGCAGGTAGAATAGAGGCATAGTTTTTGCCACTAATTACTGTGCTATTACGAGAAAGCATTTACAAACAGCACGCTTCAAGATAGTTCATGCTGGGCCTTTTCAAAGGTCTGGAACACACAGTTTTCTGGTGTTTAGTTAAGGCTCCCATAGTACCTGCCTGTTGTGTTGTCTTGAATTTGGGTGTGTGGGCAAGTTGTTTTGATGGATAATAATTCCCACTGATTTCACACCATCCCACACTTCTTCTTTTTAATTTGTGCCTTAAAGACTTGTCACTTCTGACTGAGCGGGAAGCTTGAGAAGAGACGTAAAAAGCGTTCCTTTGTGAGTTGACAAAGAGGCTTCATTCTCACAAAATAGGTGTGATTAAAAAATAAACCAAGCAAGTATTTTGTTGCTTAACACATATTGGAAAATAAAGATTAAGATTAATAATTCTAAAGCCCAAATAATGAACTTTGCCTTGCCAATTCCTTCCCCTGTTATAGCCAGCCAGTCAGAGCAGGAAAGTGTACCTGGTAGCTGCACTTTCTGGGGGAGGATCACTGAAAAGGGTAAGGTTGCTCATTCCTTGTTTGCTCTAAGAAGATCTTCGTTGCTTTCATCACGGTGAGAGTTTCACGGCATCCTCCTTAAGATTTTCGAAGCCTAAAATAATCACACTAATGCTCTTTGGCATAGAATTTTGAGGTTTGTGGAAAAAATCTTTGTTCCTTTGCTGAGTCCATGCCCATGTGGAGGCAAGGTCCCTTTGCTCAGTCCATATTCATGTGGAGGCGAGGTCCCCTTTGCTGAGTCCATGCCCATGTGAAGGCGAGGTCCCATTTGCTCAGTCCATATCCATGTGGAGGCGAGGTGGCATTTTACAGACTTCTGTTTGGGTTAGGCTTCTCAATTTTAGAAAGGGTTGTCAACTGTATTCCCACCTCAGCTGAAGCTTAAGGCATGATCTCTCCCTAATTGGCAACAGACTATCTGCACTCCAAGTACTTGCCAAAAGAGGGTACCACTGCCTGCTTGCTGCCCATTGCCTATCAGAATTCATTCGGGGGAAATGATATTTGCGGAAGATTGCCTGAAGGAAATGCATTCTTTTTTAGATCTTCTAAATTTTATTTGGGGATGCGGCCAAACCATTTGAGAGAAACATACTTAGATCTGTGACTTTTTCACCTTAGAATAAACGGTTGCTTTGGCCATGGACTGAGCACTGAAACAGACACAGTTCATACCATTAGTGACGGTGGTTGCAATGACCCTGCACATGAAGGGCCAATGTGTCTTTTCTCCAGATCAAAACCCTTCACAAACATCGCTGTAAATGGAGGCTGCTTGTTCATCACCTCATTTCTTTAGGGCCACGAAGGAAGATAACGCCATTTTACACGATTCAAATTGAAATTGGTCTGGCTTTAAATTCTGTATGTGGAGCCCGTGTCATTTTTATTCACTAGGCTGCATTTTGGTGGTGCGGCAACAGCCTCTATTGGAGAAGTCAGAGGAAAGACTTCTGTGAAAAGCAGATTCCCTAAACGCTGGCTACAGATCAGGTGATGCAGCATCAAGCTGTGGCAGGGTTTGAAGAAGAGTCCTTGTGATTGCAACACAGGAAGCAGTTGAGCTTACATGGAGCCACTAGTGAGCTTGATAAAAAGATTGAAGTCATGATACTGACAGCTTCTCTCTTCACTTGCTCTCCAGGGAGCCTAGAGCCCAAAATTTAACTTTATGTCCAGTGATTCAATTTTAATTTTATGAGACACCTTCGTCACTAGATTATCTACCTTCCCATTGTCTCACCATCAATGGAATTTCTTCACTTAGACACTTAATACGTTTTTGTAATCATTCCCATTATTCTCATAGTTTTTCGATAAAAACAAAAGCAAAATAAGAACTCTGTAATATTAAACATGTAATGTGTTTGAGAAATTGTGCCTAAAGGCACAATATTAAATTTTCTTTTAAAAATATTTATAGTTTATAATAATTGGAAGTGGGGTTCAGAAAAAACTCGGGTATTAGTTAAAAACCATACAGCGGAACTGGCTTTCTGGCTGGCTCCAGAACTCACGCTCTTAACTGATGTGGGATTCCCCTCTGTATGCTGTGAATACCATTGGTTAATAAAGAACTGTCTTGGGCCTGTGCAGGGAATAGAGGTAAGCAGGGAAAACTAAACTGAATGCTGGGAGAAAGAAGGTGGAGTCAGAGTGAAGCCATGGAGCTTCCAGAGACAGATGTGCTGAAATTTTACTGGCAGGCCAAGACCTCGTGGTGATGCACAGATTAATGGAAATGGGTTAAATTAAGATGTAAATTTAACCAATAAGAAACTAGAGCTAATGGGCCAAGCAGTGATTTCAATAATACAGTTTCTGTGTGATTATTTTGGGACTAAGAGTCTTGGAACTAACTAGCATCCTCCTTACTACACTTAACTACCATGTTTGTCTCTCTTCAGTGCCATGCTGTGTTATTAACAGGAGCAGGTGTATGTAATAGGATGGGACCAAAGGAGAAGGGGCTGAGATGACAGAGAATAGATACCCTAACAGGAAGGAAGGGGTAAATCATCTTTATATTTCTATTTGGGGATGCTACTTTAGCATTAATGGGCTCTAGCTATTCCTCTATCCATGTGAGAGACTGCTAAATACAGATGAGTTATGGATTAGTGGTTAAACTTCATCAATTTTTGTTCTGTGCTCAGTAGGTTTTTTTGTCAACTTCCTGGGTCACCTGGGAAGAGGGACCCTCAAGTGAGAAAATGCCTCCATAAAATTGAACTGTAGGCATTTCTCTTGGGCATTATCTTGATTAATGATTGAGATACGAGGGTCCATTCAACTGTGGGCAGGACCACACTTGGACAAGTGGTCCTGGGTTGTAAAAGAAAGCAGTCTGAGCCAGTCGTGGATAGGAAGCCAGTACACAGTGTTTCTCTCTGATCTCTGCTTCTTTTTCTGCTTCCACCTTTTTGCCTTGAGTTACTGCCCTAACTTCACTCAGTGATGGACTATAATCTGGAAGCTGAAATAAACCCTGTCCTCCACTAGTCGCTTTGAATTGTAGTGCTATCATAATTGTAGAAACCTTACAGTGATAATATCTTCCTAACAAACTTGGAGGAACTAAAGTGGTGAAATAAAGAGAGGACTTTCTCTCTGGCTCAGCATGAATTCTACTACCAATGATGGGCCACTTTGGCCCACTCAGTCATCAAGACAGTTTTGAGGGTAATTCATGTGAACATGATTAACACAGGTCTACAAGTCTACATAAATAAAAGACTTTGAGTTGTCCTTCTACTCATGGAAATTAGAAAACACTTAACTGAGCACTGTATCAGAACAAAAGGTGCCATCAATTGTTTCTTTAGAGTACCAGCAACTGATGTGGTTACATCAAGAATGACACAGCAATATTAAACACTAGCACTGCGGTAGATTGGAGACTGAGGTTTAAATCAAGACAGGAATAACATGAACAGTTACAGATGCTCAGACCACTGAATGATTAGCAGCCAGCACAGTTAAGAATTGATGATATAGCAAGTCAAAGCAATTTTGCACAAGAAAAAATGGTCAACCTATTATTTCTTTAGGTTTATTCAAATATCTATCACTAAGTGTCCAGTGGCAACTGGTATGTGTTTCTAGCTACAATAAGCTGTAAGACATTTGTTTTGCCTTTTGTAGTCATACACAAATAGAAATGTTTACAAAGAATTTTATATAACTGTTTGTAGGTTTTAATCTCAAAAATGTACTGGCTTTTAGGGATCCTATTCTCTTTGTATGTAAACCTTGCTCAACCTAGATGTAGTAGGGAGGGCCTTGGACTTTCCACAGGGAAAGGTGCCTTGCCCTGTCCTAGGATTGGAAGAGTGGAAGGGTATGTGGAGAGAATGGGAGGAGAGGAGGGAGTGGGAATTTGGGTTGGTATTTTTTTTAAGTAATAAAATAAAATGTACATGCCAGAAAAAAATCTTTGAAATTCCTTTAAGGATGTACTCAAAATTTTCTTCTCTTAGCTGACAGACACCTGGCATCTAAGCCACTAAATGTGGTGTTCCATCATATCCACAGCATCCAATTTTTTCCTTGAAGTGCTTAAATAATAATGAGTTTTACATGTAGCGATAATTACATGGAGTGATATTTACAAATTAAACTCAAATTAACAGGATAAAGAATATATATGGCTACAGTGATTTTTATTAGAATACAGCTTTTATATATTTCTGAGTAACTAAGTGTTTAAGAGCACTTTCTGCTCTTTCAGAGACCCCAGATGAGGTTCCCACCACACACATAGTGAATCACAAATCTGTAACTCCAGTACCTGGGTATCTGATATACGTTCTGGCCTCCATAGGCACCAGACATACATTTGGTACACATACATACACACAGGAAAGACACTCATAAGTAAATCTTGAGAATTCTTAAGTCTGGACTCATGCATTTTCTAGTAGAACTATTTTTTTGTAATCAGTTCTTTTAAATATTAATAAAATATGAGAAGAAACTTCTTAATGTCAATGATATTCAGGCTAGAAAGAAAAGTTATAAAGAAGAAATAGTTTACTTCTATGGACTCTTTACTGATTACAAGATAAGCATCTTTAGTGAACCAGGTGATGCTTGATTAGAGCCTTAGAGATTTCTGAAGAAATGGGGCAGTCCCAAGGGCTCTACAGATTCTGTGGTATCCCTAATTAACTCCTCTTTGAGTTCATTATCCAACAGCTGCTTTATGAAAATAAAGAATATGCATCTCTCTATACAAATGTTTGGGAGCTCATTTATACCACATCCTTTCCCCACACAAGCCATTTTCTCTAAACTAAAAGAGAAGCTACTTCCATCGCCAGAAGAGTTTGAAAAATTCTTCAGTTTACCTTTGCTTTTTGACTTCTCGAATTTTGCATGCAAATGGATG
>NC_022021.1:22277749-22306303 GCF_000317375.1 Microtus ochrogaster
AAAAAAAAAAGCCAAAAATGCACATTGGATAAAAAAGACAGCATCTTAAACAAATCGTGCTGGTAAAACTGGATGGGTGCATGTAGAAAAATCCAAGTAGATCCATACTTACCACACTACACAAAACTCAACTCCAAATAGAGCAGAGACTTCAAATTTAAACCAGATACACTGAACCTAATAGAAGAGAAAGTGGGAAATATCTTGGGATTCATTGGCATAGGAGACTACTTTCTGAGCAGAAAACCAATAGAGCTTTTACTAAAATCAATAACTCACACATAGGACCTCATGAAAGTTAAAAGCTTCTTTAAGGCAAAGAATATCATCATTAAGATAAAGCAGCAGCCTATATAATGGGAAAAAATTTTCACCAATTACACATCCAATAGAAAACTAATATCCAAAATATATAAAGAACTCAAAAAATGAGAGAGCAAGAAAAAATAACCCTATTTGAAAATGGAGTACAGATTTAAACAGAATTCCCAAATGAGGAAACAAATGCAGGAGAAACACTTAAAGAAATGTTTGCAAACCTATTCATCAGGGAAATCCAACCAAAACCACACCTGTCAGAGTAGTTAAGATCAATAAAACAAATGACAGATATTGCTGGTGAGGATGTGGAGTAAGGGGAACACTCCTCCATTGCTGGTGGGAATGCAAACTTGTACAGTCAGTATGGAAATCAGTATGGTGGTTCCCCAGAAGTGTGAGAATCCATCTACCTCAAGATCCAGCTATAACCACTCTTGAGCATACATCCAAAGGCTGCTCTATTCTACCACAGATACACTTGCTCAACCATGTTCATTGCTGCTCTATTCATGATAGCCAGAAATTGGAAACATCCTAGAAGTCCCTCAACAGAAAAATGAATGAAGAAAATGTAGTATATTTGCCCAATAGAGTAATAACCAGCCATTTAAAAAAGGGAAATCATGAAATTTGCAGGTAAATGGATGGAACAAGAAATAAATCAACCTGGATGTGGCATCCTAGACCCAGAAAGAGAAATAGGGTATGTATTTACTTATATATGGATATTATTTGTTAAGTCAATGATAACTAAGCTACATTCCCTAGAACTAGAACAGGTAGGTATAGAGTAAAGGAGGACAGATAGATCTTGGTAGGAAACGGAAATAGAATAGATAGTTATGGATGGATGAGCTGGAATAGAAGGATCAAGGGTAAAAGGAGAAAAAAGGGGGAGTGTAAGGAGAGGTAGCTAAAATTAAGGATCATTTGAGGGGCATTATGGAAGTCTAATATAGTAGAAGCTTCCTAAAATATATACACCTACAAAATGAAATTACCAAATAATGGGGAAGATAGAGCCCCACCTGACCATCTCTTGTTACCAAAAAAAAAAACAAAAAAAAAAAAAACAAAAAAACAAAACAAAACAAAAAAAAAAAACCTTACATCAAATTGATTTGTTGGTCAAAGGGGTCTCATGGGGACCTCCAAATAGCCTAGACAGTTGCCAAGACTATAGTTTGCTTTTCACAAATTGATAGCAAGTTCCCATTGCTGAAGACAACACATACACAACTCACTGAACATGGAGAAGTCGACCTGGTGCTTACATAGAGCCTTCATCCCTATGTGCTAGCATCTTTGGTACAGAAAGGTGCTCTGCACATCACCAAAAGAGAAACATAAACATGTACCCAGCCATACCCACTTGGATCGACAATGGTGCCCTGCCTGCAAAATACCCTACTCAGTGTTAGCATAAAGCTTGCATGGGTATCCACAACCAAAATCCAATATCTGATTTGCATTAAGGCCCACACCGTGAGATACAACACGTAACTGAAATCCCAGGGACCTAGGGTAAACCAAATACTAGTGTTCTTAAAAAAAAAAAAGAGCAATAATTCTTAATAACATTCTGCTTTATTCATACATTCAGTGTTTTGCTCAGCCATTATCAGGGAAGCTTCCTTCTGCAGCAGATGGGAACAAGTATGGAGATCCACTGCCAAACATTATGCAGAAAATGAGAGACCTTGGAACACTCAGCCCTAAATTGGATTTCTCCAGCAAATCCCTCAGCTTAAGGCCCACAGAACCATTTGCAAGAGGAAGTGGAATGGGCATAAAGGCCAAAGGGGATGGAGAACACCAAGAAAACAAAGCCCTCTAAATCTAAATGACAGGGCTCATGTGAACTGAGAAACTGAGGCAGCATGCTCAGCATCTGCAGGGGTCTGCAGCAGGTCCTCTCTGTTTATATTATGGCTTCTAGTTTAACGTTTCTGTGGGATTCCTAAGTATGCGAAGGACTGGGTTATCATTTCTTATGCCTTCTTGGGTTCTTTTTGCTCCATTTGTTTATTTTGTCCAATTCCAATGCGTTAGTCAATGACCTAAAACAAGTGGGGGAGGGAAGGGCTTTTGCACTTATACAGCACAGTTCATCACTGAAAGAAGTCAGGACAAAACTTATGCAGGGCAGGAACCTGGAGGCAGGAGCTGATGGAGATGAGATGGAGGGGTGCTGCTTATTGTTTTGTTTGCCATGGCTTGCTCAATTTGCTTTTTTTTTTTTTTAAAAATTTAACTTCTTTATTGGGTCATTGAGAGTTTCACATCATGTACTCCAATTGTGCTCACCTCCCAGGTCCCCAATATCCTCTCCTCACCCCTGTGCCCTCCCGCCAAAGGGAATAAAACACAGTAAGTAAGCACGTAGGAAGATTCAGTCTGCTTTTTTATAGAAAGCAGGACTGCCAGACCAGGGTTGGAACCACCCACAATGGGCTGAGTTCTCCCGGATCAATCACAAAGAAAATGCCTTGCAGGCCTGACTATAACCTAATCTTATGACAGCATGCTTTTCTTTCCTCCTCTTAGATGGCTTTCGCTTATGTCAAGTTGGTAGAAAATTATCTAGTAAATTTTACTATATTATGTTTTACTATAAAAATAAATGGTTAAATTTTTGTAAAAAGAAAGAAAAGAAAGGCAAGGCAAGGCAAGGCAAGGCAGGTTTGCATACTTTCTCTCCATGAAGACAGAGCTAAACCTTCCTGACTTTCATAGCTTCATATCTACCTAAGATTGCTTTTGCTGGAGAAATATGTCTGCAATTTCTTTTACTGACAGATTAAACATTTAACCCTCCCTTCATGAACTGCTTTACAAGAGTGTTGGACGTTTTTTTTGACCTGCTGCTCACAGTTTACTGTTGATTCCGTTCTTCAGGGACTTGATGTAGGTTCTTCCCTTTTGCTTTGGGTTATCTAAACTCTCTCCTCCCCCTTCCTCCCTTTCTTTCTCTTCTCTCCCATAATCTCTCTCTCTGCTTTCTCTCCTTCAGAAAGACATCAAGATAAGGGCCCTGTTCCAATCATCACCTTAAATGTGAGCTCTCTTCTTGGTTCCTGTACTTACTAAGCCTGAATTTATTGTAGGCCCTTGTAGTGCAATTTTTGACACACCATTTAACTCCCTTTTCATTGGGAGCCTAAGGGCACATTCAGGCTCACTGAGAGTTAAAACATGTGTCATGAGCTGCAAGGGGCTTGTTTGCCAGCAGGCCGAGAGTTCATTGCGGCTTGAGCAGCATCCTGCAACAGGGTGGTAGGGATAATGAGATAACCACACACCACAAGTGAGTTGTTCATTTTCCTCTTCAGTTGTCTAAGAACACAGTTATCTCAGCAGGATGCGGCACCCCAGAGAGATATAAATATCTTTCAGAAAGGTAAAGAGAACAGCCAAAGAAAAAAAATCCACAAAATATGAGCAAAAATAAAAAAGAGTTGCAAACAAATTTTTAGAAACAAAATTTCATCTAGAAGTTGAATCAGGTCAGTTGTTCTTTGTGTTTTTCCCCAATATGTTTTACTTTAATTGTATGCAGATTTATTCTAATACTGTGATGCTAATCAACCTGTGTAGCTATAATAATAAAGGCAATGTCAACACCTCATCAAGTAGTCACACTGTTTCTTTCATCTTAAACACTGTGTCTTCCTTATCCCACACCAAAGTACTGTGAAAATTATTTATACAAATAAACGGTATCATTGAAAGACTTGAAAAGGTATAATAATTATGTGTAATATAGCCCAATTATGTGTTAATTTCTTTGTTTTAATTATTTGTATAGTTTAAATGCAGGGGTTGCTAGAAGGTGGAACTATTTTTATTTTTAATGGGAAAAAATTGTTTTTAAGAATGAAAATAAAGATAATTAGCTATTTAATTAGAGGCATACTAATATATGCATGCTCCTAAATTATTGCCAGTGTTATTACTCCATTTATACTATCACAACTTTCCATCCTAAAAAGTTACTTTTCCCATTGGCATTGTGTATTAATAACTTTGTTGCTCATCAAGTGCCAGAATAGAGGTTTAGAAGTTCCCCAGATTATCTACAGAAGAAAAACCGGGGTAGGTGATGACAAGCATGCTCTTTCAAGACGCAGTTTCCGAATGCATAATAACTTAAGAAAGTGAGAAAAAAAATAGATTTATCAAGAAAAGAGAGAACTCTCCTACATTCAACACAGCAAATCAGCAAATTTCTTCAGGGAAAGACATCAAATTTGAAAGGCATCAATTCTCCTCCGCTGTCAGCAGACTGTTATTTGTGCTCATGCACCAGCTGGATTTGTGTATGTGCGTGCATAATCTTTTTCTCACCACTGATGTCATCATTAAAGCTGTGCAAGAATTTTGATTTTTCTTTTTGCACAATCTTCAGTGGGGGGACTTGGACATCGTGGTAAAAGTTGGTGACAAGTTTGAAAAGTAAGGAACGCAGGCATAAAGCAGCGGCTTTTCACCACTGCAAGCCTAGCAAGCTTCTTGCTTTGTGGTCTTCTGTCTGTTCAGTCCCCCACTGGAGAATGCATGTAGGGGCTGTATTTGTGAGACTGGGGACATTTCCTGTTATCCAAACAACATCCCTGTAACTAAGATATCCTTCTGAATGATGGAGTATATTCTAGAGTTTCAATATGTACACAGTATTATTTTTTCAAAGACATTCAGACAGATATTAAGCCACTGGATCTGAGTCTCAAGGTAGGATGAATTGTTAGTACCACGGTACCACACTTGGAAGGCCTTTAACAGCGTCAGCATACTAAGGCTTTTCGGGAAGTTTTGTGTGGGAATCTGCAAGCTGCCAGGAATTAATGTGCAGATGAGTAGGCAATAACCAGGAACATTAGGCAGCCCTTTGGCGCTCTGAGGAAAAGAAGCCTGTGTGGCACTCCAGAGGGAGCTGGGAGCTGAGGTGGGGCAGTGTGAGGGCAGAATCAGTGAGTGGGGCCTCACTAGGTAGCCAGGCGCTCTCCACTGGCCGGCACTTCTGTAGATCAGGAAACATAACCTTCTCACTTTCTCAGGGTCTTTTTCAGTTTATCCAGAAACATATAACTTATCTCAAAATAAAATATTGCTAATAGATCTAAGACCTGGATGGAAGGAGGTTGGGAGTTGATTTTCTTAACTGACTTGTTTAACTAGGCATTTGCACAGACACAAGAAATTCTGTGCTGATAGGGAGTTTTGACAGAGAAGCTAAGTGGATGTTAAGTGTCACTGGTTACCTGCCGAGGTGAGTAGCAGCCTCCTGTTGTGTTTACTTTGCCATGCTAAGGACCACAGTTGGGCTGTGTCCATGGAACCAAACCTTCTGCCTGAGCTGCTCCCCTGACATTTTTTTATTTCTTCCTTACAAATCATGCAAGGTATGAACTTCCTCATTCCAAAGAAGGGGGCCACTCAAGGCCAATGTATGTCTGCCCTTTGTTCTGTGAGAGCCACCAGAAGTATACAGAATGCTCACCGATCCTCAAGGGTTTACTTACTAGCTGGGGAAAGAAAGCACACACACAGGACCAATTGAATACATAAAACACAATACTTTTGGAAATGCAGCCAAATAAGTGATAAAGACAGAAAGCGCTTTAGGACTGGAGAGATTCATCCTTCTATCTTTGAGTTTCTTGTTACCATGGAGGCTGACATCAGCTCAGAGTCTTTATAAAGACACTCTGGGTTGAGAGTTAATGCAGGAAGCTTTATACTATGAAATACCCTTTCCCTAGTAATTTTATGATTTCACAGTCTGAGCCTTTGTGTTTGGAATAGATTTAAAAGACTCACCAGACTGCTGATGGTTTTGTCCTAGGCAGCAGCATTAGTTCTTATAAAAAACTGGAACTGATAAAATTTGCAATTTCCCAGTTATACCATCTTTGCTTTTCTTAGACAAAAGAGTAAGATAAGGAAGGTAATTATTGGATTCTGTTCTGAGGCTTCAAAACCCACAGGCTTATAAATTATAAGGCATCTGACTCCCGGAAGGAAAAGAGGTTTGATTGAGAACATGTTCCGCTGGACCTAAATCTACTGGGATGCCAATCTCCCCTGGAAGCAAACTTTGTTACTGAATCCCCATTTTCCATAGGTTTAGAGAGGTGACTGTGTCACTTCTGGGTGGGGCGTGGTCAGAAGGCAGTCACAGAGGTTAGAGACACAGAGAACTTCTATAGCATTCCTGGATAGGAATCCCTCATCTAGCATCCAGGCGTTACAGGTCCTTGACAAATTATTCGCTTCTCTGTCCTTTGGTGTCTTCACCTGTCGGGTGAAGAAATAGAGTAACCACCATTTGAAATTGCCATGGGGATGAAATTAGTAACTATTGGTAGCCTGAAGCACCAAGTCTGGCATAGGCTGAGCATTTATTCAAGTGTGGAACAAAGGGATCAAAAGAGGGGTGCATCCATGCAGAACTCTGCAGCAGATTTTCAAGCCTTTCTCATACCAGAAGGAGGAGAAAGGAAATACCTGAAGTCTAAAGAACTTGGGTTGGAGGGTAGACAAGTGACTGGATACTTGCTCATTCTTGGAGCAAAATGAGCTTCTTCTCTAGGGCTCCCAAATCACTCTCATGGAAGAGTGAGTATTTTATAGATATAAAGGTTACACACACACATGCATGCGTGCGCACGTGCACACACACACACACACACACACACACACACACACACACACACACACACACACACACCTTATGATTACAAGGAGTTAGAAAAGCAGATGCCCTGAGGCTCAGTGCTTGGACAGGATGCTGGCGTGGTATTTAAACATTCCTTCACATACCACCTCTTGCTGTAAGGCAGTGATTTGGTAACTGGGTCATCTGTAACATACATCCCTTCCTTTTTTTGGAAATACACCTGTTTCTGGGATTTGATTTGGCTCCTAATTCAAACAGATCTCCAAGTGCTCAGAAACAAAATCAACCTAAAATTATCCACTTATCTAGAGTTACATTTAGGCCATATGGTTTGAGTTGTCCAAATGCCACAGAAGCAACAGCAGCCGCCATCATCAGACTTTACACTTACCCAGCATCTCTCCTGCCAGAACGTTATGTAAGTCACAAAAGTTTTCTCAGAGCAGAGATCTTACCCTAATTCCAAAGTGGTGGCCATAACACTGTGTTTCGGTTTAGCTCCCTTTACTGGGAAGTGCTGAAGAGTTTCTTACAGTAGTCTACTAAAAGCTGGCAGTGTCTAAGCTGCTACAACAGGTAGGCTTTCCTTAACTTAATTACTAGGCTTGCTGCTCTAAGGGCAGAGGAAAATGGTTACGATGTCGTCATTCCCCGAAATCCCTGTGAAACGCCAAGATGCCCATTCATGAGGACATTCCTGTGTACAACCTGCAGCCTTCACAGACATCCAAACCCAATGTTCCCCGTCAATTCACCAGTCCTCTCAGTATTAGGACTACGGCAGACATCTTGGAATCTCTAAGTAAATGTATGAAGCATACAATTGCCTTTTTGCAAGGCTGAGTTCTGCAGCATAGATGTGTGTAGCTGATATGATGAATTTAACATAAAAAGTGAGATGATACGGTTCAGGAAGGATGGTGAGTCCCAGGGCAGATATAGATGCACTGGAATGAAAAGGATCCAGACAGATGTTGGCATTAAATTCTCTAAGTAAAGGGTGGTTCCACACAAACCTCCATTTTAATAATATCTACTTTTAATTATCTAGGCTAGAATGTTGTGTAGATGTATGCTTTCTCAATTACAAACCAATAAATTAGCTGAAGAACCAGGCCAAGCGCTAAGGCTTGATATCTAAGATAGATATTTCCCTTAGAGATCATTTCTACGGTCAGTGAACTTCCAACAAAACTCAAAACTGCCGGGGTTTACAAGGTGGCCCGGTGGGATAAGGGCACTTGCTCTTGAGCCTGATGGCCGGAGTTTGGCCTTTGGGATCCACATATTGGAAGGAGAGAATCAAGTCAAACAAATTCTTGTGTGAACTCCACATGCACCATGACATACACATGTACAGAAAATGGATGGATGAATAAATAAATGTAAAACAAAACAAAACAAAATTTATCTGCAAAGGCTCAAAATACAATCTCCTGAGACATGTTCCAGTCTTTTTCTAGTCAGGATCTTTTATAGTTATTCTCTAGTTAAAGCTATCACAGCTGCAATCTAGAAAATTCATAAGCAGCTGTAGTCCCATCCTAGGGGAAATAGCACATTGCCCTAAGATATAGTTTTGGTGTTAACCCAGAAAACAAGGGACATTTAACCACCAGCAAGTCTTTTCCAGGAGCAGAGTTTTCGCTCCGGAAGACCAACACCACACAAGGCTGAACCAGCAGTCTGCTGGGGCCATGCACAGATGAAACTGAATGACATTGGTAACATGGTTTTTGTAGCGACGTTGAAAAGATTGTAAGAGATGCATAAAAAATTTCAGAACATAATGGCTAACCCACAGATACTTTAAAATAATGCAAGAGGCTGTAAAATGCATTTCTTGCCCACCATAGCTCCTTTCAAGATAAGCTTCCCCACCCCAAGAAAGGCCTCCTGGATGAAAATGGGGTATCCAGGAAATACTGGAAAGCAATACCAACCAATGGATTGGAGCCTGGACTTGGCACCTCTTAACTTTATGATCTCTTTCAGATCTTTGATTCATGTTTCTAAAAATGCTAAAATAATAGTGCTTTCTAAAAAAGATTATGACAAAGATCACATGATATTTGCAACTGTCTAGTATATAATATATGCTCAATAAATATTCATTCCCCTTAAGTGAAAGAAATGAATTCACAAATAAAATTGTAGGATTTTTCATATCCCCAATTCACTATCTAATTATGTCCTCTGGTAGCAATTGGATATCTAGAGCAATGACCTCGGGCAAGCATTGGAATGTGGCTGCGTATGATGCTGCAGGGACCCAGAAAGCCCAAAGCTCTGAAGCCAGAAATTCCACACACCTTGACCAGGTGAGGTTCAAAGTGACATCCGTGTGAATTTCAGACAGTGTCACTGGGGAAAATCCTGCTTTCTCCAAGTTTCAGGGGAGAGAAGCAATTCATGGACCCTTGTAAGAGTGACAATGGAAGAAAAAATGAGGAGGCAACTCCTAAAAATTAAAAAAAAAAATCTGTCTTATTAGAACAGGATGAGTAAAGAAGCCTGAAATACGCAGAGAAGAGCAGAGAGGAATAGAGAGGATGGATCTCCTTGTGTCTTGATTTTCACTCCTATATGTACACTGTAGGGCTCCGGAGAGGGTGCCTCTGTCTAGAGAAACACTTCAGTGAGACAGAGGCTTCCCACCCCTCTTGTGACCCCTGTGTTGGGATATTTAGCCTCTTCCATTGATCTCTGTATCTTAAGGCCAGCATCCTTCCCAAGTGACATCTCTGTCCGCTCTTCATTTCTTCTTTTGTAATATGAGAGAAAAATAGCATCACATTTTGTTCTAACAACTGGGGCTTTTGAGAGTTAGCAAATGATTTCAACTCCCAAGACTTGGGTTCCTTTCTTGCTCTAGTATAAAAAGACACTCTGCCACCAGGTAAATAGCTACTGACATCTACAGAAGCAGTCCTGCATCAATTGGAGCACTTCAAGGGTTCAAGTTGCATTTGAATATTAAGCAAGATGTTTTACCAGAGCAGCTATGCTTGTTTTAGTTGGCTTCTTTTCCCGTGCATGTCTCAAGAGAAGGAAGGAGTTATCGATGGAGAGTGCCATCCTTAGTTTGAGCCATTTCATTTAAGACAGCTAAATACTTGGCATCGAGTATGTGCTCATTGTGCGAGCTATCTTTGACACAGGAGAACCATCAGACCCAGTAATGTTCAGAGCCGGCTGCCCAGCCTGGGTCCTAGATTTAATGGCAAATAGCAGACAAGCCCTGCTTGTTTCCTTTTAAGATTGGCAGTCGTTCAGCAGGGCACGGAGGTTCAGAGACACAACCCAAGATGGAAAGATGCTACTGGGGGGAAAAGGCATTGCAAAGAAAATACTTTATGTGTTGGCAGCCTCAGATATAACAATGGCAAATGATAATGTCAGTCACAAATTGGTGGTCAATCACAGAGATTGGCACTTAGATAAAAGCTCTTAGGAGATGTACTTTTCCCATTAGAAAGAGCTGAAAAACAACACTGATTTCCTATGCCATTGCTACTCATCATCCCACAGTGCATGCCCCACCACAAAATGCCGTGGAGTTATATGCAGTATAGATCTGTTTATCAGTTCTTCTCGCCATCTATTTTTCAGCGGCTGATTAGTCTCCCTGGGATGTAGACACATCTCCTATCAAGAACTCCTTGGCTCTTTCCTGTTTTCACACATGCATCCCAATATACACATTTCTTATAATAAATGTGCTTATATGTATATATAAACACATTTTTATTCATATATGTTCCCTGTACTATATTCAAAGATGCATTCCAAATGGTGTCTATATGCACTCGTTTTCATATAGGAATCCAACTGGATTCCCAGAGGGAAATGTGGAACACATTGTTAAAATGTCTGTCATCCATGTAAGAGAAGCAGAAATGCGCTGGCCATTAAATTTGCATACAGCCCCAAGCACAGAGGTTCCTGCACGTGCAGCGTTCTACTGTTCCTGATGATGGGCACATCTGACAGGAAGATTCTGTCAGGATTAGCTCAGGAAAAACACCCCCAAGGAGATAATTTGAAGACATACTGAGAATTTGCCTCAATACATGAAAATAAACATGAAATTCTCAGACTCTCTGCACATCGGAGAGTTCCCACCAACACCCCAGCACACACCAGAGAATAATCTACTGGAGCTAATTAACACACAGCCAAACGCGGCGTTGTTAGAAGTGGTTGCCACTCAGGGTGGATTTACTTGCTGCAATGCTTAAGAAGCATCAGGGCCGGCTTTGGTGCTGAGTGTGCGAGAGAATGAAGAAATATTGAAAGTGTAAAAATAGCTACAGAATCAAAATGTGCCAAGCCCCCACCCCCAAAAACATTAGAGAAACTTACAGGAAAGCACCAGTATTCTCCTAATGAAAGTGTCTTAATTGTGTTTCCTTTTATATCAGAAGAATTCATACACTCATACAATATCTACAGACTGTGGTACAGAGAAGGGTATATTTTATTCCATAAACAACAAATTCTTCACCAAATCCTAGCATATGAATTACAACATCTAAAAACAACAACCATGTCTTTATGTCCATGCCTGAATTGATTCCATCTTTCTGATTACTAACACTAAGGGAGATCACCAATGAAGAGAGTCTAATTCCTTTCAAGGTATCTTTGTAAAGAATGAAGGCAGAATAAGTCTGTTAAGAAAAGTAAACATTGTAGAAGCTGTTTTATGGATAAGAACTATTCATAGCAGTTGATAATAGAAGATTAAACTTGTTAAATAATGCTTTTAGTAAACTTTTATTTTCATTATTTGATCATGATAGAATCAGCAAAAATCATTAGTAAAAACACCTTGAAGGCAGACTTTGAGAAAATCTTAACTTGGAATTATTTTCCCTGAGTTTAGTAACTTATAACAGCATAAAAAGTATTGCAGGGGTTTCTAATCATAGACATTTTATATATTAAATAAACCACGCTTAATGGCAAATGCCTAGAATCCCAGATACCTGAGAGGCTGAACAAGAGGGGTAGAAGTTCAAGGCTAGACAGGGCAACGTGGTGAGTTAATCTCAAAACTAAAAGGTTGCAAATGCTTTCTAAGGATATAGTTCAATGCTACAGTGCATGTTTTGCATGCACACAGCTCTTGATCAATCTTAGAACCAAATAAATAATCCCATATGCAAAACTCTATAAATTATATTTTATGTTTATATTAGCCTACAAAATAAAATTGACAAATGCATTGACATTGAGTACTTACTGTGTACAAAACCTGTCTACCACATTCTCAATCAGATTACAAGGGAAAGCTGTCTTATATCTTTTTAGGTCCAAATTCATGAAGGAAGACAGTCACGAGGAAGAAGGGAACAATGAATAGACTCATTTGTCTGGGACTGAACGAGCATGGGATCAAACTGGACCCCTGAATGTGGCTGACAGTTGGGGCAGACTGAGAAGCCAATGATAATGGCACTGGGATGTGTGTCTACTGCATATGCTGGCTTTTTGGGATCCTATTCTATTTGGATGCATACCTTTCTAAGCCTGGATGGAGTGGGGAGGGCCTTGGACTTCCCACAGGGAAGGGTACTCTGCTCTCTCTTAGGACTGGAGGGGGAGGGGAAGAGGATGAGTGGGGAGTGGGAAGGAAGTGGGAGGAGGGAAGGAAGTGGAATTTTTGAATGGTATTACTTATAAAGTTATAAAAAAAATAGAAAAAGGCATTGGAAAGATAAGAAAATGTCTGAAATTTTCAACAAAATTTCAAAAATGAATGTGACATTTCATGCTTATCCATTTTATTAATTAATATCTACAGCAACCTTTACCTGCCTGAGAGCCTTACAAACCTGGGTCTAAGGTAGCAGAAAGCATGCTGGAGACACTGGAAGAAGATGGATTGAAGGGTGTCAGGATGTCAGTTGCACTGAAGTCCTTTCTGGCAGCTCCCGGCTGCCAGTTGTAGGAACACTTTCTGATCTGCCTTCACTCACAGGCTTCAGTGTACACTGATGAGACAAAGAAGGATTTCACCTCTCTCCCTTCCCCCAACATCTACTGCTGGTTTCTTTCTGTCTTTTGAAGTCCTAGTTCCTTCTCATTTTAAATTGAGTTCTTCTTTTTACAAGTTGTTATTTGTCCAGATAGACTTGTTAGACTCACTCCACATGAACGTAACAAGAGGGGAGTTAGGTTTCATTCTCCATGCCAATGGCCTCTCCAAGATCTATAAAGGGATGGTTGAGGTGCAGAACCAGTGCTGTATGTTAGTTAAGCGTTCGTGCATATCTGGGTGTATGCGTGTGTGTGTTTTCTTCCAACATAACCTTGGTAATTCTAACAAATATGTAGTAGACGACAGGAGACCAGTGGTTTTCAAAGTGCGGTCCTTGGACAAGCACAAGTTGTACCACTTGTGCAATGGCTAGATGTGCAGATTCTTGAGTTCTGGTCTTTTCTTAATCCCACAAAGAACTGAGCAGAAAAGCTCAGATTTCTGGATTGTAAGAACCTTCCACACGATCCCAACATATACTCGAGTTTGAGAACCTATGTGTTAGATCACCAACATCTTTGTCCTTTCCTGGGGCATTCACCTTACCTGATAAAGGCATTTTAGTTGCTGAGTCAGCTTGGCTTGAGTAGTACTGTTCTATGAACTTACCCAAAGTTCTGTGTACTGGTCAATTAGCTGACCTTTGATGATCTTAACAACCAACAAAGCAATTACCCATTTTTCAAAAGCCAATGCCACCTTTTCTTTTAGCTTTTATAAGATAAAGTTGATTGTCCTATGGGTGCCATATCTAGATCTTTTCCATACTTTAAATTCTATTTTAATAATTTCCCATCTCCAGAGACAATGAAGAAATAACGACCAAACTCTTTATGTTCTCAGTTCAAGGATACAGCCTCGGTCGTCCTCTGGAGAGAGGATATCAAAGCTGGTCAGAAAAAAAAAAAGGCTCTTCACATTCTCTCTCTTTTGACACACATGAAGGGATTTCTGGAGGTTAAAAAAAAAAAAAACCTTTATTGACTCCCATTAACGGGTAGCAATATGTGTATTTGTGCATATATGTTGAGCGTGGATAAATTAGAGAGGGGGAAATATCATTCCCAGGAGGTCAAGTTCATCATCCCTCAGAGTCAGTCCCTGGTGTGTTGATGTCCCAGATGTGGCTGTAACAGAGGAAGGTCTGTTGCCTCCTGTGATCATCTAGTTCCAAAGATTGCAAACACTTGTTCAAGCACCTGCATCTCACCCTTGGATTTCTCCACAACTTCAGCTTTGTTCACCTCAGGGAAGACTGGGCTCTGGAAACCATGGGGTTCACTGGCACCTCAGTGTAAGCCAGGGTAAGTGAGAGGGTAGAGGGAAGACATATCAGGTGATCTGTCTATATTTGTAACGAGCAGGAAGACCCCTCAGAGTTGAAAAGAACACACTAAAAAATATTTATGACTATTCCTAAATGCACTTATAACCAACATGAAAATCAGCTATACTAAAAATCAGGGCGGGGGTCATGAAATCTTTTGGTAAATAAGAAAGCCTGGGGGAAATAAGTATGTAATACCTAATGTGTATATTCAAGGAAAGAGGTTTGTCTACCCTTGTTCGAGTCTTCCCCTTCTGCCCAGCCCTGGAGTTCTCTATGTGAGAAATGCCATCTCTATTACCCACCAAGGAGGTGACTGTTTCTTTCATTCAGTGGGAGCTCTAATAGCGCTGACCCTTGGGATCAGAAGTGTCCCATCCTGAAGCTGTACTCTGTGGCTTTGGCTGATCTGCTCCAATGTGAGCATGCAGGTCCCAGTAACCATGAGGTATTTGTTGAGACTGCAAAAATTTCATGTTTCAAAAAAGAGGTTGCAGTGTTATCAACTCCAATGGTAACTAATGCAACACAGCTTCTAGAAATGCTGAGTTTGTAGGAGATCACAGCCACAGACTGCTCTGCTGCTTAACAGCTCCAACCAAAACCTGAGCACAGAGTTCCTGAGCAAAAGCCCATTCCTCTGCTCTCAAGAGCAACAGTCATTGAGAAACGCGACAAGGCTTCACTCAGTGGAATCGATGGCAAACAGGAATGGATGCTTATGTTTCAATTTGATTTTTAAAAATTCATGAAATTACACATTCACAGGTATGAAGCATAGTTGTTTGATAAGAATTTTGTATACAGAAGATCGACTTCCCTTCCTTAAGACATGGAATATAAAATTGTTACTAGAACTCCATTAATGAACAATTGAATAGTAATAAAATGGAACAAAAAATTCTGGTGGTAATAATCACAACTTTGAGAGCTCAGGAACTACTTCTAGTGTTGTTAACAGAATCCGCTGTTACTCGTTCCACCTGGAGCGCTCTTTTTGCCCTTCTTACCCACCTCCTCCTTACACTGCCAGCCTAGGCTCGCAGACCTCTTGCTCTCCAAAGCCTACCCCATCTCTGCTCCACAAGCTCAGATCACATCAATTCGGGATCCACACTTGGAGCAGAAACTGTTAACGTGGTGGACATGCAGCCAGTACAAGGAGAAGGGAATGAAAGAGCAAACGTATTTCCAGTTTTGGCACACAGCCCTCTCTAAAAGATAGATTATTATTCTGAAATAAATCAAAAGCTACAATTCTAAAAACATCATGTACTGTTTTCAACTCATGAATTAGGAATAAAGGTACATTTTGATACAGAACACATGCTCTGAACTGCCTGAATTAATACACTGCTGTCAATTATTCCCAAATACTGCTTCAAAGAGAAGGAAATTACCTTCACCGCATATATATCTTGCATATATTCTTACACATATGGACTTAATTACATAGTTTTACAAATATATTACCTTATACGGATATGTAATTGTACTTTGCAGTAGTTGATTAAAAATAACTAGAATGATAATAATGCAAATCCTTTTATCTTTCACCTACTCTTTATAGATCTGGGGGTAAACAGCCCTTTAAGGCAGCGAAGTTTCACTGTGTGCAAAGGTGTGGCTGACTTCGGGACCAGTCTTTTCACGCTTTGTCCTAGGTACTACACTGCTCTCCTATCATTGCAAAGTTATTGATTTATTTTAATCTGACGGACACCGCATTTCATGCAAGAGGCTTTTTGATTTCCTAGATTCCAGGATATGTTGCCAGCCAATCTGCTGTCTCCAACCAACCCTGGATCACGACACAAAATAAATCCAGTAAGATTTTCTCATAAGATCCTGAACTTCAAGGTCAAACCACGGCACACCAAATCTAGGCCACAGTTTAAGACTACAGACCATCGTCAAAGTCTGGACTTTATGGAAAGAGCTCTGCCCGTGTTTAACAGATCTGTAACGGAGCGAGTTTTGCCTGTTGGACTAGAGTCACTGGAGAGCTTTCCGTGGCGCAACACTGCTCCCTACAGGCAATCTTGTAGAATGACACAGAAGACAATCTGTCGAGGTTGGGGTAAACAATTTAGTACAACAGTATCAAAATTATTTGCTGGCAGAAGACAAGCTCAGGAGTATATACAGGTTTCATAAACCACATGGGGATTTGCAGGGCACTTTGCACTTAAAATTACAGTAGAGTTTTTGGGTTTTACATGGCTTCTGTTTCTTATGGAGGGTTATCTTCAGACAAATGTAAATTGCTTTTTAATAGAGAAAATATTCTCTCAATAATATACTCTAACATTCTCAATCTATATTTATTACTTACATGGATTCCATAGAGAATCCATGTTAATAATCTCATTTTCAGGGGAGTGATCGCATTGTTTCCATGGTTTCCTTCATGCCCTGGCAGAGCGGAGAAGAAAGGGCAGTTCACAGCCCACACCCCAGGACGCTGTGAAGATTTTAAAATAGACTCACTCGAATATGTACAATATGTCATAGACAATATTTAGAATAATCCAATTTTTATTTCTAAACTGCATTTCTTCTTTAGGGAACTGCCAAATACTTCAGTTATGAAGCTCAGATGATCATCTGTTTTACAATAAAAAGATCTGATATTTCACCAGAGAATGTATGAAATTAACACTGCTTTCTCAGTAATTTCTATGACATGCCACATTTTTGAAATACAGAGAATGGTTCTGAAATATAGATCTATTCATCAGATTATTAGAAATGTATTTCCTTTCAATTCTAAAGAATTTCAAGTCTATTTCAAAACTCAATAATATATTATGGATAAAACCCATCAACAATCTGTCACTCCATATGTACAAAGAAGCCTACCCCAAAGTATCTCTATGTGTTAATAATGAGGCCAATGAAACATCTGAAAGGTAGAGTGAACCCTACTGCTTTGTACTGGAGATGCCGATCACTACTGTCAACGTAACTGGGATATGTGAATGGGTCTTCAAGCAGAGTAGACCAAACTCTGCTTGCTGGTCTACTGAGGAAGTTCCACATGACCTAAATTTTAAACACCAGTCAGAGCATGTGCAGGTTGCAGAGAAAAGAGAAGCACAATGCAAACACTTGATCCTGTTTAGCATGATGCAATGCTAAGTATAATATATCCTTGAAACAGTCACAAGTAATAATCTTAGGAAAATTTCACTTAGCAAGATCTCAAAGAAATGAAAAATTTGCTAGAAAACTAAGTCTTCTAGTTTGCTTTGATCTGCAGACAGCTGAGAGCTGGTCAGCACTTCCTTTCCTGACATGAACTTCAAGCAGTTAGATGAAGGATATATGTGCTTGGATTGACAAAGCAGGAGCACTGAGGCACTGTCTGCAGCACGGCCTCCTACCAGACTTCCCAAAGAATAAATGTTGCATGTATAGTGTTTAATTGTATGTATTCATAACATACAGTATAATTATGGAATGATTAAATGATCTCAATTTTATTTTAATTAAATAGCTAATCTTTTTATTAGAAATGGGTCTCTATAATTACATTGTTCAAGAGAAATTTTATAAAACCGAGGACAGAGTCATAATTTTCAAAAGCAGATTCATAACAAGTTTTCTAGGAAATGAATATTTAATGCATCTAAAAATACTTTTCTTCTTAAATAGATCTCTAAATTAGATTGTTACTTCTGCAACTGATTCATACTGTGTTCAGTCTGTACAACTGAGAGATTACTAAGATTATTCAGGATATGTGAAAGAGTTATTCATTAAAAGTTTTTAAAGTTTTTTAATATTGCTTTCTTCAGCAAGTTGGATTTTGAAGGCCCTCTTATCACTCACCTGCTCATACAAAAGGATGTGTGCAGCTTTACTTCACTCTTAACACAGTCAAAGGCACAGAGAAGGCATGGGTGTTCCTATCACAGGTTAGGAGGCTTTACCAACAAGATGTAAGCCTCGATAATAAAAATTGCATTGTACTTGATAGGTCCTATCCTAAGGCTATAAAATCAAGTAGAATCATTGATCAGTGAACATGATTCTGTTCATGTAATTACTGTAATGCTGATAACGTGGTAGCCTATCATGCCGTGTGTTGTCCTAATGTGGACTGTGTCTGGGAGAATTGCCCATCTATGGAACAAAACTATGTTCTTAGCTCACAGAAGTCTATGCAATACCTTTTTATTTGTAGTATTTTGATCTTTTCATGCTACAAAGAATAACTTCAAAACTAAACTCATGTTACCAACATGAATTTTAAGTCTGTCGCAGTTCTCTGCACAGCTTACCAGTAAATGCTCTCAGAAAACGTAGCCAATAAACGGCACTACAGTCAGTCAGTTAGAAAAGCGCAGTGGTCTTTGGCATCATTCACTACTTCAAAACCATAAAAGGACAGATACTAAATGCATAACTCACGGATTATCAGTTATGAAAAACAATCTTGTTCAGAAAGCTTCACTAGTATAAAAAGATAGATCACTTGACACAAGCCAATAAAGCTTATTGTTTGTGAATCTAATATTTGATTTTTATCATTTATGTTCAACAACTTCAAATGATTTTTAAACCATATTACTTTTTGAAAAAAATGTTATAAAGGTGAGCATGGGGATTTGAGATGGAAAAACCATATTAATCAGTCATCCTTGAAATAATTGATATTTTCACATCAAATCCAGGCCTACAAATATAAGCGGTAAAGACCGGATCTGCAGCATTGATGAGTTCAGAAAGCCCTCTCCTGCATTCCAGAAATAAAGCCTGCCAGGAAGGTTAGCACGAATTAGATGCCTCTCTCTCTCTTCATGTACTATTCTGACTGCTGAAGTTTGCTGCTGTGGGGCCTTCTGATGCAGAGAAGGCTCAGTGCCGGCATCAACATGGGGATGGTTGCATGTCTTTTAGGGAGGCTCTGTTTGCTTTGTTTGCATTACACAGACTATAGCCCAAGGCCTTTCATCTTTATGATGAACTCACTTCCCTCTTATTTCCTGTGAGTCATTTCTTCATACTGAGTATTCTCTATATGAAGGGAGAGGTATAATTCCCACCAAGATGGGTGGGTACCCATGAGAGTATCTGGGACCAGAAAGTTCCTACCCGGTGTTGTCTGAGGACTGCTCTATTACTTTGCCTGCTCTCAAATATCTCATAGATATAAAAAAATCACTCAGATATCTGAGAAAATCAAAAGTACATCACTCACAAAGTCAATAATAAATGTGCGTTATGTATTTAAGGATGGGCATACTTTTACTTGTCAACTGATCTGACCATCAAGTTATCTTGATGACACCTTGAGAGTTGCAAAGGAAAAGTTCAAGGACACAAGTAAGTTTCAGTGACATGTGGCAGATACAATTAGAAGTAGCCAGCATTACAATGAAGACAACAGGCCAATAAGATGGGCATGTGCATTGGGTATCCAGTGGGGAGCTGGAAGAACAGGAGTATGCTTAATGAGAGCGAGGCCTGTGCTTGGTAGAGACACATTTCACGGACTGCGCATGGTCTATCCATAAGATTTCACCTCCTCCTTCTGCGTATTAACAGTGTATAAAAAGAGAAAAGAGAGTGAGTTGGAGAGCTACTTATATGTGTCAAACATAGTAAGGACAATTAAGTAATGAATCCATAATACTTTTCCATTTGTTTGGGGGGAGGCATGAACTTTGTGTCAGGCAAGGCTTATTGATATGCTTTGATATATTTATATATGAACACTAAGAAGAACTGAAAAAAGGTTGAGGAATGAAAAAACTGAGTAAATATTCAATTATAGAAACTACTAGCTAAGTTTTGAACAGGAAATATGCTAATTGACTAGGTTGGAGTTTAGAACACGCTGAAAATGTTTAATTGTCTAGCTTTGCCTGATGTCATGGTCACCTGTAAAAGGGTAACATTAGATGTCTTTGAGATAGCTGTTAAACTTGCTAAGAACTGGGTGACCAATTTGAGGAATGATCCCCAGTTTTAATGCTATGCCACCTGGAGTCATAGCAGCTGAAGTAAGTCTTTTCTTGCTACATACTCAAAACATTCACTTAATTCCTATCCCTGGCAAAGGTAGACCAGACTCCCGTGAATAATGTATGCAGCTTACTCTCTAATTGAGAAAAACATAAAGCTGTGAACTTTATTTTCTTATATAAGCGAAGTAGTCAGTGCACTCAGAGTGGGTCTGTGTCCAGGGCTCAGTCTCATGCCTATTTCCATAGTTTTTGGATAGGGCTAGTCTCTAAATTCTATACAGTAATTTTTGAAAAAGATTTGTGTTTTATAATGCAAGATTTTAGTCATTCCCTCACTTTCCAATGTTACTGGAAGCCAAAATTCAAAACAGGTGTTTGGTGCTAAAGCTGGAATCAAAATATCCTGATAAGAGTTCCCTCGGAAATATAGTGGTTACACAGCCCTGTGTAACTTTAACAAACCCCTGTTTTCTTCTTTCTGCTCTATACAATGTGGTGCCTATTTGCGCCCATTCAGGACTAAATTACAGATAAAGTTACAACAAATTTGTTTTCTAAAAAAAACAGTCAGCCCTAATATCCCTTGAGTAATAAAAGCCTTGTCTTTCATTCAGAACCAGAACTGGCATAATTTTCTTCAAGAAACAAACTCTACTTCCTGTGACAATAGACCTGTTCTTAAAACTCTGAATGGGATACAGCTCAATTTGCAGGTGTTCAGGTCTAAAGGTAAAAGGGCGTTTGACCTCCCGACTGGCGATTGTTGCTATGGTAGGTAACTTCAGTCTGCTAGTTATAGCATTTTATCAGATAAGCTGCCAGAGTTTTCAGCTCCGAATTACTGAGGTAGGCTCAAGTGAATCAATAATTTATACCGATATCTCTCATTCATTCCGATGGTATAGAGATACTTACTAACAGCCTGCTGTAGCACGGGACAAAGCCAGAGACAGCATTTAAAGAGAAGGGAAAGAAACCCATTATCTATGTGAACAAGCCCACTGTATAATAAAGATGCAATGGCGTATTAATTTTATTCTTTAGCCGTGTTAGTGGTCAGCATGATGAGATAGGAATCTCAATATGGTCACTCTGCAAACACGGAGACAAGTCTTACATCTGTCACACTGATTTTTACGTAAAATATTTGACCTATCAGCATAACATAAACCACTGGAAAATATCCACGGTTAGATTAAATTAACTAAATTCTTCATATTTCCTTACTGAGTTTCAGTATAAATTACTTTCTAAACACAAGAATCAAATACATTTAGGGGCAATACATTAAGAGTATTGTTAATATAGCCTTATGCCATTAATCATTACCTGGGGAAAATTATAGAGTATTTTATACACTAACACTATGACATTTTTATTAACTCATAATCCTTGTGCTAACAGTGCTGCACTAAACAAGTAATAATTAAGAAGGCAGAAAATATTAAAAATGCCTACTTTAAAATTCTTCAATCAGATTAAAGGGAACACCCGAGTGCCCGTGAGTGGAAACAGCACGCAAAACAGCCTGCCTACTCAAATGTATCCACAGTTTCTGGGTTTGTCATTAAGATTAAGGGAGTTTATAATCTAGAAGCATTATAAAAACACCTCTTAGCATATTTAATTATAAACAGAGACTGCTTCTTGACAGATTTGAAAATGTGTTTGTAGACAAGAGGCGCCAGAATGACCTCTTGCCCACTTTACCTCTTTTAGTTCAAGGCTAACATGGGTTTGACCTGGATACATGGACCGATCCGGCTAAAGAAAGTTGTGTGCAAAACTAACTGAGGGAACAGATTCAACAAGAAGGGAGGTAGCATTCAATGGTGATACTCAAAAAGAAGGGAGGTAGCATTCGATGGTGATACTCAACAAGAAGGGAGGTAGCATTCGATGGTGATACTCAACAAGAAGGGAGGTAGCATTCGATGGTGATACTCAGGCTCTGAACATTTTGCTTCCCTAGGAAAAACTGTTTTCTCTTTTCCTTTCCAGTGACTCCCTCCCCCAACCTTGGTAAATAGGAGGGATGGTAAGTCTGGAAAGAAGATGAAAGGGCATGTAAGAGAGAGGAAGAGAGAAGAAATGGAGTGAAGGAGGCAGGGAGAGGAGGTGAGATTGAAACAGAGGAACAGAGAGAGCGGGGGTATGGATGTGGAGAGAGGGACAGAGAGGAAGAGAGGCAGAGAGGAAGGGAAGGAGGAGGAGGGAGGGAGAGACTGATAAGAGAGAGAGATTATTGTTCTCACTTGAACTCTTTAACCTTTTTCATGAATTACTCCTGAGCTACCTGGACTCCAGTAACGTCTCTGCCCTCTAAGAAAATGTGGAAAAACAGAGAAAGAAAAGAGAAAATATTGGAGTGCTCCTTTTTGATAGTAAGACAGAGGAGGGGGGGTTCCTGCCCTCATCTCATTGGGTGGTACAAACAATGTGAATCTTACACTCATAGCAGAGAGGAGAGTGGGGCACTCCCTCCAACCTTCAGAGACTCGTTACACTGCAGTACCCTCAGACCCATCTGATTCTGTCCTGAGGCTTCAGTTCTGTCACTCAAGTCATTTGAGCTGCGTCTGGCACAGTTTTATTTGTCTGTGCCTGAAAAAAGGAAATCCAGCCAGTGGCGACCGAGATGCACAACAGGCTGGATTTGTTCCTTGTTGCTGCCTCTGGCAATGGATTAAAAACTGACAAACGACATTTTTTCAGTTTACAACCCATTTTGTTTCCTCATTTAGGAATGGACATTTAGGCTAGACATTCTTGGCAATTGGAGATAAAACTCAGGTGTCTTAAATATGTCACTAACACTGTCTCTGCAGGAAAAGTCAAGCCTTGGACAAGCAGGACGAGGTGGTTTTCCTTAGGAAGCATCCTTACCTTTAGGTTCAGTGTATGCAAAACTAACTTTCCCATATGTCTTTTTAAATTACCTTTCCATACTGATACAAATTTTGTAATCCTATCGGCATCAGAAACAAAAACCTGTGTTGTGCCCATGACTGTTATTGGAGTCTAAGTTATCCACAGGTCCCTCTACTTAAGAACTTCAAAGCGGTTCATAGAGGTGATTTAATTTAGCTGTGTTCACCCCAGTAACTCCAATAACTTGGTGCACAAAGTTTATAACAAATACTACTTCATTTAATTCTCAGCAAGGAGTGGGCAGTAACCTATGCTTTGATTCTGCCATTAATTCATAAAGGGATATAATATTACATTATGCACTTTAATTTTATGGGGAACAATTTGGACTCATATAATTTGAAGGAAATTTAAGAACACAGTAATGCAAGAAGTTTGCTGTTTATTCGGTACCAGAGCACATGCTAGGCATACACGCACATGCCAGTGAGGGAGGTCTGCAGAGCAATCGATCATCTCAAGTGAATAAAATACATGTACCTCTTTCCTGGAAAGCTAGGCTGTAGGAAGGTTTATTTAACCACCGTATACCAATGCTTGTCTATATAGGTACTTGGAGTTGTTTAGTCAACTCAATGATGATTCATACTAGAAACATGGGAAATAAATTCTTAGCATTCATCTTTAATTTTTTTTATTTTTTCTTACTAATACTTAGAGAAAACTAATACTTCTCATTTTTGGTGTACCTGAAACTCAAAGTGAACTCATTGGATTCTTTGTTATTGTACTTATAACTCATACAGCAGTTCAGAGAGTTCTACTGTGATGCAAGCTCAATTAATTAAAAAATTCACCAAAGCGTGCAGGACACATATAACTTAGGCTGAGCGCCCATCAGTAAGGAGTTACCGCCCATCAGAACGTCCCTTAACAGGAAAAGCCAGGAGCCACAAGTCTGGTTTTATACCCTAGGACTTCCAGAGTACAATGGAAGTTCTGCTTTTCCTTAATTGAGAACAATTTAACAACATAACTCATGAGCTTCTCCATTTTATCTTTTCATTCCTGCTGTCTTTGAAATCACCACCACTAAGCAATCGGGGAGAACTGACCTTGCTGATTACGGGAGCCATTTGTCTCTTTGTACTTTCAGCTTCTGCACTGTAAAATCATCTCCAAGGCCCTTCCATGTGTAACGTTCTGTGGCTTCATTATGTTGTTGAGAGCGCATGTACTCTTTACTTTTTAAAGCCCCTTGCCCTGGCCATGATGAGAGATATGATTCTAAAGATGATGTTGAAATCAATATGTTCCTGACATCTTTTGCACCAAGTTATGTGTTCATTTGCTCTAGTTTCTCCAGGTGGTGCTTCCATTCTTTGAAGGGATCAGTGACCTTGAGGTATGCCATAATTTATGGCATTTCCGTGATGGAGAAACACTCTCCAAGGCCCAAGGACCTGTTTTACAGAACAGACTTTTCTGTTTGTACTTAAAGAGTCTACATGAAATCATTACATTCAACTATGTACTAGCTAAGATTTAGGGCTTAGGGATAAAACTAGGAGTTTGTGGCTTATGTTGTGTGTGTTTCAAAGATTGAGGAAATATCATACACCCAGTTAATAGAAAAAGTGCTCTAATATAATCAGCCTCTGGGCCGAGGTACACAGTAGACATTTGTAATGGAAGAACCAAACTCTACTTAAAAAAATTTAAGCAAGCCCCATTTTGATTCAACATTTTTAATATTGCTGCCTACCTAGAAAATGTAAACATGGCCGTTGGAACTGAACACAGTTTCTCCTGAGAATCGCCTCTCGCTTTCCTAGCATAACTTCAGAACAAATCATTCTCTGATAAAATTTGTGGATAATTACGTGGATTACATTTATCCCTGACAACCTATCATTAAAAGTTCTCTTCTATTGACTAAGGGAAATTGTGAGATTTGCCAGCATTTTATAGCACAACTGGATGAAATATTTCTGCTTCAAACACTGAAGTCCTGCTGAAGTTTTCTTGCAGACGCTATATAGAACACTAACTGTAAAAATTACAGTATGATTTGTATTTTGTGACATGATAAAAAAATCAAATATGTATAGATTGTTTATAAACTGCAACAATGAACGTTTTGTTTAAATGGTGAACATATTAATTTGATCTATTTTTTATATGATTCTTCTTTTCCTTCATCTTTCCTCTTCACTCTCCAATAGAGAACTTAGTGAAGAATCCAGAGGGCTAAGCCAGTAAACTTGTTGGACAAATTGAGGACCTGAGTTCATATAGAGCTCTGAATGTAGAGTATGCCTATAGCTGAGGTGGGTGGAGCTAAGCAGGCCCTAGGGTCGCTGAACCGCCAATCTTGTCTCAGAAAATAAGGTGGAGTGCACCTAAGGAAGACCACCAGCATGGAACCCATGATCCACACACATGCGCATGGACTTGCATGTACAGTGCAAATATGTGTAACACACATACAATGAAATATAAAGAGTGGCTATTACTAACTAATATAATGCAATGTATTGCACCCTCATCATGAGAGAGGCCATGCTACTTAGTACAGAAAATGTTCTCAGACTTCTCCACGTTGATGGAGTTTAGGAAATTGCACTGGGATTAAAATGCACAAGAAGATCCTATGTGAGTTTGTAAGAACTCAGTTTTCAAAATTAAACAAATCTTTCTGTGAACAAACTCCAGTGTAGTCAATAATTTGGTATAGATGTCACAAATGGCTTCTCCAGGCTGGTTTGCATCCTACGTAAACTATAGAAATGCTAAGCTAGGCTTCATCACCAATGCCAAAAAGCAGTCCCAGTTTGGAGCATTCGCAAGGGGACAGTGTCTCCTGTGAGGGCACAAATGTGTTCTCAGTGGGACAGGAAACCAGTCTTAGATGCTTACAATTACTTCTCCACAGTTGTTTTTCACATTTAATTTCTCGTGTAAATATCTCTAAGGTGAAATGAAAAGAGTAGAGCCCCAAGACCAAATGAAAGCCATGTGTCGCCATTTTCTTTTTATTTTTCCTTAAAATAAGGACTGACTTCCATTTTGATCTTTGCATACCTATTTACAGTTTGATCTGCTTCCTTTCACTCGTCCCTGATTTTCTCTGCATTTTTTCTTGGAGACACTCACTGACAGCTGATGTGAACACCTTTACTCTCTTATTGATCTCCAAATGCCACCGCTTCCTGAGTGTCCAACCTCTGTCATCACAACAAAAGCCCATGGTGCCATGCAGTTCTAACTCTCAACTCTCTGCGGCAAAGGCTGCCCAGCTCTTATTAGTATGTTCAAATATGGTTAAATGATGAAGAAAGCGGGGGAACAAAGACAGAAACAAGCTTATTAGCAGTATCTCTAGTTACGCACTCACTTAGTAAGCCGGATGCTCACAGTTTGTAGGTGTATCCCTCAGAAGTGGTACCAGGTAGCTAACCAATAAAGTGAGTTAGCCTGCCACTGTTCAGATTCACCCCCATCTGGAAGAGGTGGACCTACTAGTATAAATCACATAATGAGCTCATTCTTTTAAATATTTTTCTTTGAAACTACTTTGAATAATAATGGATTGCAATGAAAATGAATTGCTGTTTTCCTCAAATTGAGTGTGTCCCTCAATTAAATTTAAGTTTGAAGGAAGGTAGAATTTCATAGAAGGAAATATTGATTTAAGAATCTGGTGACAGACATTCCTTATTCATTATTTAAAATTTTTTAATTGGTAGTTCAGTTGTGAAGTTAGTGATTTCCAGAGAATCTTCATAATTAACACAAGGTGAAATGGTACAGTACCCAAACAGGAAAAAAAATAAACATATTGAGAGAGTGGACTTCTGGCTACAAACTCCACCACCCAACTATGAAGTTCATGAAAAGGTGAACTGGACTTAATGCTGGTAACATCTGCAGTTAATACTTCCTTATGCAAAGAATAGCAACACAGACCTTGGCAAAAGTGAAATGGTTTAATTATTCCTACCCAGAAAATAAAACTCTCCTAGATAACAGCATAACACTATCCACATTAGAGGATAAAGGAGGTAGAGCTGAAATCAGAGAAAGCCTGAGTGTGACCTCTTCAGAATTCAATTCTTGCTACTGTAAACATAAAACAAAATGTAGGAGGAATATACTTTTCAGTGCCGAACAGACCTGAGTTCTGAGTCTTACGTGACCAACTCCCACAAAGACCAGAAAGTCCCTTTGCAGACATCTGTTAATGTAAACAAAAGAGGGCATCAGTATCATTCAAAGGGAAGAAAGTGTGGGTCTGACCAAGCGCTGGGTTATTATATAATATCCAGGGCCACAGATCGCAGGGATGGGTGTTCGCACGGGGTTATCACATCTCCACTCACAAGATCAGAGGGCACGCCCGATCTCTTACCTCCCATGCTTCTTAAGACTTCAGGTTGACATTAGCTAAGGGTGACCAGTCCTGAAATTCTATATATTTAAACGATTACTTTCTCCAGGGTGTTCTTGTGACTGTAAGAATTTATATACAATGTTTGTGAAAGAAAACCCAACTGTAACTTTTTGTATAACAAGGACAATATTTGAAAAAGAATTCTTGCAAGTAATTGAGATAAATTTGGGGGCATGGGAATGTGTGTTTCTATTATCAGTTTTTCATATGAGTGTGTTTTCAGCCTATTTGTTAGAAATTTCTTAATGTCAATATTTTTGACTCTGTAAGTGGAAATTTAAGCAACTTTAGAGGTATATAATTTCCTAAATCAATAAAATTCTAGGCAAGTATCTTTCTTCCTTACATTAGTGAAGTTTAATGTAAAAAATTTATATAAATTGTAAGTATTGTTTTCTAAATTATCTAAGTTTACTGAAGGGGAAACCATGTGCTGTGAATGGCAGGGGAAAGGCTTTGGCAATTTAGATATATAATTTAAGACAGACCCATGAGCGCAAACACAGCACCATCAGTAGTACATCACATTTTATTGGTGCTTGTTTCTTTGATTTTTCAGGTCTCCTTCATTTTTGTTGCTGTGGGGAAAGTAACAAAACGTGTGCCTGGAACATTTCCACTGTATTTTTTTCTATCTTTAAGAAAATAAGTGTAGCAGAAAAAATGCTCCCATAAAAATAGTTTGAAAATTGTCATAATTTCATTGGTGTGGTATTACTGGTGTCTATTAAATTCTCCAAACAGAAACTTCTGCTGTAAATGTGAAGTGCTTTCTCTAGATCCAGCACAATTACCCTACATTCTGCATCCACTATGTTAGCTAAGACTGGTACCTCAGCAATGCAGAGATGCCCTTGCATCCTACATCCGCTGTGTATGCTA
>NC_022021.1:22306769-22324884 GCF_000317375.1 Microtus ochrogaster
CTGGGTCCACAGTGATTCAGAGATGCTTTTGTTTTCACATTGGTATTTCTCCTTGACTAACATGGCCTTTCAGTCCTTAACCATGAAAGCCACTTACAATGCCTGTGTAGCTTGTAATAGTTGTTAGAGAAATCTTTAAGCTGTTTAATGGCAGCAGACTCTGTATACAGGGAGCACACAGTAAAGAATGCTAACTGCCTCTGATCTTTAGGACACTGCCCTTTATTCCAACTGCCTCCCAAGGTTGGGTCCTACTTTTCCTGTGGTTTCTTCATTTTTTTTTTTACTTTTAATTCGGAACATTTGCCTACACATACCTCCCACATGTGAGTCTATGCATGTATCATCCTGTTTGTTCTCTCTACCTCCACAACGGCCCTGGGGAAAAAAAAAGTGTGATTCTTTCCAAAAAATGGGGACTTTTTGAAAAGAAGAGGGAACACAAAACTGTCAGGAAGCAAAGGAAAGCAGGCAACTAAAATGCCCAGGAAAGAATTAATAATCAACCAGGGTCTTCATTGAATTACTATAGATAGAATTCTGCTCACTCACTTACAAACACACATACAGAGAGAGGAAGAGAGAGAGAGAGAGAGAGAGAGAGAGAGAGAGAGAGAGAGAGAGAGAGAGAAATAGGGCCAGAATCTTACTAGAAATTCTGCCTGGGTTGGTCAGGATAGAGGGCTGAAGCCAATAGCTTCTTAGATACAAACAGCAAACAGAAACAAAAGTATTTTATGCATTCAGACATGCCATTTTGCTATACAAGGTGCTGTGAGGAGCTGCTTTCTTGTCATAATTCATGTTCATTGTTCCTCTAAGTAAAATATGTGTTTCCTGCTAGTTATTCTGTACAGAATTGGACTTTAAAGGCAAGAGGACATTTTTGATATGCACATCTTAAGACTTTTCATTAAAGTATCAAATTTAAATTCTACCTCTTTGTGCACTCTGACATTTTTTGTCTGGCATTTTCATTAATTTTGCGACATACATAAATGTAGCTGAAATGTTAACTGATCAATACTTTGTCTCTCTCATGTAGCACTAGGGTTTCATTCCCCAAAGACCACACAGCAGAACAGAAATTAAATGTGTAAAATATCAAATGTTAATGTTAAACACAGCAGCACTTGCTGTGTAACGACAGAAAAGGCTAAAACAATTCCAAACGGACAGATGCTACCGCAAATTATCTACAATCACATTTAAAGATTAAAGTTTGTCCTGTAAAATAATTCTCTGACACACACTGAAGTGTGTCCTTTTGCTGATAGCTCAGTTTTCCAATTATTTTTGTGCTTGTTACAGTGAGAAATGACAGTGCTGAGGAGAAGGAATGTGTGCTCACTTGCCCTCCTTTCCTCTTCCCGTTCTGCACCCACTGGCTTCCACGAGAACACAAATGTCTGGTCTGGAGTCTGGTGAAAATTAGCCCAATTTGTAAGATATTTCCAGGTCTACAATTGCTGATTCCCAGGGACAAGCAGTGCCTGCTACACCACAGACAAAAGAGCTCCCTTTGAAAAATAATATTCATCAGAAAACTTAGAAACCAAACTCTTCCAGAAGCCGACCTGCTTAGCTTTGCCATTTCCCCCTGGTTTTGTCCCTATGGTCTGCTCACAGGTGGTGCTGGGAGGTTGTGGCTACTGTCTGCATTTTTACACTCATTGACACCGAGATGCAAAATAGGATTGTTTTCTTCCATTTTGACCTCACTATTTTGCATTTGTTTTTCAGAGAACTGAATCAGAAGAGAAAACCAAAATGGAATAGAAAAAAATTCATATTCATTTAAACATTAAAAAGCATACTGATCTGTCCCTAAAACTAAGCCACATAATGGTGTAAATGCATGTCCTTCATAAGGCAGCTGCAGCTAGGAAAAATGGGCCAAATGGAACCAATATTATAATAATAGACCCATGATCTGTCAAGAGGGCATGATGGGAACAATATGTCTGTAACAATGGGCACTGCTTACGTTCATCTAATGGAAATCAGTTCTTTTCAACAAATTGCCCTAATAAACCTCTGCTTATGCAATAGCAACTTTGAATGATTTTGTTTTTAAATACCTCATTTACTCTCTGTAAGATGGCTAAAAATTTTTACCAAGTTTTTTTCTGCATTTATATCACAAATCTCAGGTGTACATCTTAAAGGCTTCTACAGAAAAGAATATTTACTGTGTGGCATAAGGCAAGCTACATTCATGAGCTTCAGTTTCTTCACCTATATACTAGGAAAAATAGAATCTACATTATGAAGTTGTTGAAAATATTAAATTCTTAGTGCAACAGCATTTTCATTTATTTACGTATAAACAATAGATCCCTGGCACATAGGGAGTAACTGATAAACATTAATTTCTATTTGTACAAAACTTTCTATATCAGAATTCAATCTGTGATTAATTAGATTATTGATAAGAGATTATAACAGAATTTTGGGGTCATATGGAAATTATAGGTAAATTGCTTTGATAGTATTGACAGTTCTTATCATGATTTAATAACCAGATTTATTATAGTAAACTTATTTATTTGGTGTTTCTTTAAGAAAAAATTTAAATTGGCAGCCTTATTCAAAGAGTTTCGTTGGCTGTTTATCCTGGAGGCTCACTGACTTCTATTGCCCTTCAGTGACAGAGAGCGGCATGAAGACAGCAGGGTGAACACTGCATGGACTCCCAGCCAGAGCCTCAGCAAAGAGAGCTCGGTATTTATCACTTCAACCATATTCAGTAAAGCGCTATTACTTTTTCTTTTTTCCAACAACATGGTTAATGGTTTCTTCACATTTTGTCATGTTCTTTCCTGTTCCATCCTTGTTTTCAGCCCTGTTCCCTAGCTTTACTATTGCAGTCTTTTCAAAGCAAACCCCTTGCATTTGGCTTGGTCTGTTACAAACTGGTTACTGGCTGAAGCAGACACTGTGTTTTCTGCAGCGCTTTGCTTCCTTCTAGTGATGTCACGGTAAGTGAGATTACAGGCAGGTGCCTCTGTTTCTCAGGTTTCAGTGGCTTCTTTTCTCTTTTTAAGAAGCAAAAGGAGATTATAAAAAGGAGCTGCCATCTTGAATTAATTTTAAAAATGACCTTAGGAAACTGGAAGAAGTTTATGAAGACTCACAGAACACGCTGTAATGCCAAACAGTCCACAATGAACAATCCTGAATAAATGATATAATTACATACATTTTTATGTTTTCAAATTTCATAAACAGCCACAGAGAGGGCTTTAAAGAAAGCCAATCAGGAATAGCAGCAGACATTTTCAGTAGAGTTTTATTGT
Organism: Microtus ochrogaster; assembly: GCF_000317375.1. Lineage (NCBI taxonomy): Eukaryota > Metazoa > Chordata > Mammalia > Rodentia > Cricetidae > Microtus > Microtus ochrogaster. The sequence continues at coordinate 22,310,069 of NC_022021.1, forward strand.
TATTTAAGTCCCCATAAAACCTGAAATTAATGATAATATATATGTACAAATTGTCTAACATTTTGCTGACTATCATAATGCCGCTATGCTGATGAAAATCAGAATGCCCACTATATCTATTATGTGAGAGCTATCAGACGAGCACAGAGAGAACTACTTCTTAAGCAATGATGGTGGCAGTCACCTCCTTAAGAAAACAACAACATGTCTATGGGAAGCAGGCTGCTAACTGGTGACAACACAAAGGGACATACACAGTCTTTGTTCGTGTGCTCAGACATTAGTGAAACTCCCAGACACGGCCTGTGCAGAGGACCAAACTCCAAGGACTAAAACATACATTCATTAGACTGTCATATAAAAGTCAATTGGTACTCTAATTAAGGCCTTTCTGTAAACCCTCATAATAATGTCATATTTTGCAAAACTGGCAACTTCAAGAAAGTGTAAGATGCTCATTTCCCAACAAGCACAAAATAAAGCCTTTCAAAAGATGGACTCCACAGAAACCTCAGGTAAAACGTCAACCAAGCAGAAATAGTGTGAGTACAGAGATCCTGCCTAGGTCCAGAGAAAGTGCCTTTTTAGATTGTTCTGCCGCTGCCAGTTGGTCTCAGTATCATTTCTTAAACGATCTGTGTAAAAGGGTGGAGGATGAACCTTGTGTGGAGAATATCTGTTCGATTACATTCTCACTTGTGACTTTTTAAAACTAGAAACCACAGAATCATCTCTCAAATAGGTCCCATCCCTTTGTGCTCTGCTCATTTATTAAAGCTTACCAACCAGCATGCTACTGCCAGTGACATTCCTATCCTGACAAAATACTTACAGAATAAATAAAATCAAAGTGTGGATGGTCAGGGCTGTTGCCATTGTCTTTGTTTGTTTGTTTGTTTTCTCCACAGAGAAGTATTTTTTTTTTTGACTCTCCTATTTGGATCTGGAATTGTACAATATGCAAAATTTTACTTTTTAAGTGTCAGAGAAAATTTGACTAAGATGTCTTGCATTCCGGAAATCTGAAGAATATATTCTTGGATTCAGACCCTGAACAATCCATCAGGTTCCTGCCCACAGCAAATCTGTCCAGTCAAGTCTCAAAATAAGAGTTTTAAAATGACTCTATCAACATAACTGTTACTATAGCCACAGAGAGTTGGAGCTAAGATTGCTGAATCTGATGCATAACAACGGGAGAGCAGTAGAGTGTGATCATACCACAAAAGCGGCAAGACTCCTTGGGGGTGAATCCCAGTCAAAGCAACTATTAACGTAGTACACAGCGTTTACCAGCACCATGATGCAGCGCTTCGTTCTGATGAAGTTTCTCAGAAGCAGCTGTAAGGAAAACACAAACAGTATTAGAGTTTACAAGACTGAGAACAATCAAGTATATTGTATGATTCTACAAGCTCGTGGTGATTTAGAATGGACCCAGAGAGGAATAAGGTGACAAAGATACCAAGTGATTTGACTCACCAGGTAAAGGACAGGAAGCACTAATGGATGAAGAACTAGATGGGATGAACTATTTTTTAGCTAAATCTATATTTAAAAATAATGTTTTCATATAAGCTGGTATGTTCGTTCATAAAAAAAAATCTGCTACTTATGAAACATGTACCCCTGTTAATTTGAACTCTCTTCTTTTTAAGATAGATGAAATATTTTAATTTCAAGATGCTTCAAAGTGAATTGGATACCTTGAAATGTTCAGAGTTCTAAGCCTGTCTAATGCAGCTTATTATAGAAGCACTGTGATTTCAAGGGCTTTTTCCACTTAATAGGACTGTTCTGTCTATAACCATCCCTCATTCTATATTTTCTCTTTATTTTCCTATGATTTAAAAGCTAGGAAACTTTTATAGTAACCGAGTATGCTGCAAAATCTCTTATTAGAAAAAAATACTTATGATAACTCACAGAATTTAAATTTAAAACAAAAGCTATAGCATGACTTCAACAACAAAAAGACATCTATGAACTAGATAATGGTTTAAAAAGTTTCTTACAGAAATGGATAATTAAACTAATCATAAGTCTGCAAGTTAATATATTAATACTCTAAATATAGTCCAGTATCAATCTAGTATTTTAAAGAAACAGATATGTAAAATTACCTGAGTTCAAATGACAAAAGTACACATGTATAAAATTAGTTCATGTGTGTGCAAGGCAGTTAAAACACATTTAAAACTGGAATTTTGTTTAGTCAGAGAGTCTCCCTGTGTATTTTCCTTCTTGGTTCCTAGTACCTTTTTTAGGAACAATTTTTATTATTATTCTTATCTATAATTATAGAGAAATATAACATGGTTTTCTATTTAGATAAGTATTTCATTTGTAACACACATTGTTTAAATGCCAAAAGTCCCATTTTGTGGTGAATTTACTAGATTAAAAATAAAAATATTTTACGGTTTCTCATGGCTCACAAAATTATCAAATATTTAACAGTAAAAGTATGCTCAGTGACTTTATAGCCATAATAAACACATTGTATTTTAGCTTTGTAAACTGTAGTAAACATTTAAAAAGGGTAGGTAGCACTTTTTCTTAACTTGATATTAAAGAAAATTTTAAGTTATTATTGATAAATACCAAGCTTAGTTTAAGGCAGCATCATAGAAGGAAGATCAGAATTCCTGGTTTTTGTTTTAGTAGAAAATGTCAGTGAGAGTTCACTTGAAGGGAATGTTGTTAACATCTAATTAAAAGACCCCTCGCCGAATTAGAAGGAAGTCCTGCCTTCATTCCCCGCACACCTGCACCATACCTGGGTGGTCTGTGCACGGATCTGAACCTCCCTCACACACTCTGTGACAATTCAAATTGTAGTTTAGGGTGCAGATGACCCCCCTCCACTGGTGCACAGCTCCAGCTCCCTTCTCCTTCCTTACCACCCCCATCTCGCCGCTTACTTTGGTTTTGCCTTTGCTTGATCTTTTTAAGGAAGGAAAAAAAAGGAAAAAAGGGAAAAAAGCCGTTTTCAATATGTAGGTGATCAAAATTTGTAAGGACGTCGTCCCCCCTCCAGACCTCCAAGGTTTATTTGAATTTACTCTGATATTTTACAGAATCAATCAGTTCTTCCCAGAGGGATTAATATTTCTTTCTTCCTTTTTTTTTTCTTTCTTTTTTTTCTTTACCTGTTTGGAGAGCCTGTTTTCCTCTTCAATGTACTTCTGTTCTTTGGGTATTAATGTTCGTAAGCTGGCTTTCACCTACACATCAACACATGTGTGTTAGGGGTTCATATATTACAACTGTTCACAAGTTTTGCATGCAGTTCCATTTGCAATAATTTCTAAAGTTTCAAAGTCTTGGGTGCTGTGCTCATAAAATATAAATGTATACAGTTGCATATGCATGCACGTCCCTCTGCAGGCAGGCAGGCAGGCGGGCGGGCGGGCAGGCAGCAGCCAAGCACACGGCGGCGGCCCCACTGTAGCAGAAAGTGTGGGTGTGCCAGAAGCATATTCTCCAAGATACATCAAGGTTTAGAGAAAATGAGGAATGACAGAAATTCTCTACAAATCAGGAACAAAAGCTTTCATGAAACTGAACTCTTTAGCAGTACAAAAAAGCCAAAGTTAAGACTTACAGCATTAAAAATCACATCTATTTCAAGATAGATGACCCCCTTTGTTGGCCCTGTCAGCTGCTTGTTTTTCAAGACGTAGGCTTTCTGTTCACCATTTTGAATCTGCGGGAAAAGGACATGACAGCCGTCTGTCTCACGGTCTCCACTGAATACACTCCCCCAGTGACCTTTGACCCCCAGCTGCTGAAACTGACAGAGAACCCAAAACAACTGTGGCAATTCTGACAAGTACCTGTTCATTACCAGGATCAAGTCTGTCAAGAAAAATTAACTATCATGGGATTCAACATGGCCGTGCATTGAGTATGTTAAAATTTTTAGTGTTCTTATTACAGACCTTGGTTGAGAAATGACAGACATAGAGCTGAGGTTTTTTTTTTTTTTTTTTCCTTGAGCAAAAGCAACACGGAACAGTGCGTCAGGTGACTGAAACTTACAGACAGCAATGGTATAGCAACTCTGCCCAGAAAGTCGGCGCTGCGGTCACGGTCTTCATCATAAACTGTCACTTCCAGGACTGAATGGATGTCTTTAATGTTGCTGCGTAATAAACAAACCCGAGGAAAAAAGGCTCCATTAGCAAAGATACAGAGGTTTTGAAATCTTAGAACTAGCTGTTTTCTGTATTTTTATTTTTACGTGTATTATTTGCACACAGATATACATATACAGGGTAGGGTGGAAGCTGAAAGTTTCTCCTAATACGTCTAACGTGACAACAGCAAGGGTCATAGCATAAGGAACTCTGAAGACGGCTGTAACTTTCAGATTTTTTTGAATGACATCACTTTTGAGCTGGATATGCAAAGAATAAATTGCTGGAAAAATCACTAAGTACTGCTGGCAATATTTAGGCTTCTCTGTCACGTTATAACAATAAATCATATAATTGCATAACTGCTGTGTAAGATATCACAGGTTTGCTCCCAGTAGGAGCCACATAGATTTTTGAACTCTTATTGTTTTCACTATACTATGACCTGTCCATCTTTTATAGTTCTTACTGTTGCACTTACTAAGTTAGGTTTGTAGCAAGCAGAGAAATCAAAATAGAGACTGGATTTAGAAACAAAAAGTTATATCCCAATATGCCAGTAACTTTAAGAGACAACACATCATAGTAAAAAAAACATGTGAATTCTGCATATTTTTGCTTCAAGAAAAGTAAGTATCAATTGTTGACAGCTTTTATTTTTTGATCAATTGTTTACCAAGAAAATCGAATGAATAGAAAACTAAAAAGAATATATTCATTACTGAAACACCATAACTGCACGTGAAAAGAGGCTTTACCAGGGCACAATCAATTAATCGCTTTGATAATAATCAAACCTATTCATTCAATTATGCATTCTAGAGAAAACACTCTCCATGGCCCTCTCAGGAGCGCAAGCCTCCTGCCTAGGCTTTCATCTCTTATAAAAATGTAGAATTCCTTAAAAATAAATTGGTCAGATAATGAAAGCTGATTAGTTACTGGCTCTTAAGCAGCGACATTATAAGGAATTAATGAGGAATTTAGCAGTTTTTTATGTACAAGAAATAAAACCATGTTAGAAAACTGCTAAGTACTTCTGTTTGGAGAGTTCTGCTTTGTGGAGCCCATTCTCTTCAGCCCAATTTAAAAGAAGGGACTTGTCCACTCCCACAGTGCAGCATGCACAGCTTCCACGGTGCACAGTGCAAAAGATTTACGAACTTCTTAAAACAAAGGAAAATTAACTCAAAGCTTGTTTTGAGATTTAGGACAATGCTTAATGTCCTTATTGTGCTAAAATGAAACAAGCCCAGAAGAAGCATCTGCCAAACCCGACTGGATTGTTTGCTGGTTTCAGTGGTGGGACAAACAGAGCTTTGTCCTTCTTATGCAATTGGGAAGAATTTCAATAGAGCCTACAAAAGGAAGAAGCAGTATGCAGATTCAGTGGTGGGGAGCAAACCCTTAGTCAGGCCACATAAAAGCACAGCAGAAAAAAAAAGTCTATAGTGAAAACAAAGAAAAAGGACATACCCCTTTTTCCCAAGTTTCACTCTTGAGAAGGTAGGGAGGGGGTTTGGAAATTCATGGTTAGTAAAGGCAGAGCAAATGTGTTGCACTGTGAACTGGAATACACAAATATGTGTGTGCATGTGCACGCATACACACACTTTCAGGGTGAACTATATTTTCACACCGGTTTTAAAATAAGCATGACTTAATTATTACACTTACAATGTGAACACTTTGTTCCACTCAGGACTGAGGTTTTTGTAGACAGTGTGTGTCAGCAGTCTATCATTGTTCAGTTCTACCACACAAAACGGATCACTTTTACCTACGGGAGATGTGCAGAGAACGTGTTTGTTGGTTTTTTTTTGTTTTTTTCAGCATATACCCACATTGATGATATCATGATCATATCTGTTTTGATCACAAACTTCCCCCCCAAAAGTTTTATAATGAACAACAAATAAAAAAAACTTACAAGTTAAAATAGCAAATCTCATAAAAACAGATGTAACAGGATATTAGCAATTGTTATGCCTTGCAGAGATTTAGAAGCTGAGACCAAAGTATATAGCTTGACTCCTGATCTGTTATAATTTTCAACACAGAACAATACAGTGTGGTAGGAAAGTGCAGTGTGCCCATCCTCTTTCTGTTCTTGGTTCTATTGTGACCATTTGAACAGTCAATCTCTTCCATCTTACAGCTACACTTTCCAACTCAACTCGCTCACTAGAAACTCATCAGAGGGCCTTCCAAACAAGTAACTTGAGAGAAAATGGCTCTATTGCCAAAGGACACCACTTGAAGTTGACTATGGCTGAACTACTTTCCCCTGAGATATCCATGGGATTCATAAAAAGGTAAAGAAAATCAGAGCCTATGAGGCTGAGTAAGTCTGCTTTTTGGAACTCAAGATCAACAGGCAATTGGCATGCTAAAAGTGTACTTCTGTTTTTAATGTCTTTTGGAAATAAAGAGCCTGGACGTTATCTCTCCATAGAGACTCTGCTCTGCTATACTGAGATCATCCATCCCATGTGTACATTCTGGGATGTCTCCATTTCTTTGACTAAGGGCCTGGACATTGTCTCTCCATGGTGACTGCTCTGCTATACTCAGATATCCATCCCATGTGTACATTCTGGGATGTCTCCGTTTCTTTGTCTCATTTCATAAGAACTCACAAAGTCAAAGGCTCTCTGAGAAGAGCATGGATGATGCTGGTGTATCATGCACTTTGTCTGATACCTTATACAAATGACAATGGAATCAATATTTAGACAAAGCTGTCCAGAGGTCATATATTTTAAACTACAATATTGATTTAGACTACATAAGAGGTTAATGTGCATATTATTAGCTTTAATGATAAAGAACAATCATTTTAAATGCACTGTGAATTGCAGCCACAGTAGTTAAGCATCATCTGAGATTTTCAGTTAAATTTTATTAGCTATCAGTGGCAGAGAAGCACTGTATACCCACACAGGAGTATATTTATTTGTCATAGGATAACTCTTAAATGGGCAACACAAGCTTAACTCACCTTTAACTTACTAATTTTATATTGAAAAATATTTAGTATGCATGGGTTAATTCAGTAGTCTTACATAACCCAATGTAATTGCACAATTTAACATTATGGTAGTTTCCTCAGTCTGGGGTCTTGAATATTCTTCTCAGCAAAGACTAGAACTGGTCCTCTGATGTCTGGTGGCGAGTTGGCCACATGCTTTGCCTTGCCTGCCAAGTTTGTGGGTTGTGGTTCTTACCTTCACTGCTCTCATTTCCAAGTCCTGCACTCCACCAGTCAGTATTGAAAATATCTCGTTCATTAAAACACAGTGTAATTGGTTTCACTTGGGACTTTAATAACTTAATTTGCTGTCATAAAATTTTGATACCAGCAAACAAAGGCAGGTACAAACAGCTTTTGAAAAATATGTGTATATAAACCTCTAAGCAAGATTTCTTCCAATAATAATAATACCACATCTTAATCAGAAGCTGGGTAAGGACATAAAAAGTTTCATATTTTTGAGAAGCCTTCATTGCTTTATTACAACCAGGATTGTATATGATAGAGAAATAGCAATGCACAAAACAATTAAAATAATCCCTGTGCTCATGGATTTTTGGACCGAAGAAGATGACTTCATTCTGGCATGTTTCAAGTGATAAATATAATGCTGGCATTAAATGATGGGAAATGTGATGCGGAGCGCTTGTGTGCACAGAATCTTCAAGAGATGAAGAAAAAAGAGGTAACAGAGTGAGCCGTGGTTTCCCGGAGGTGCAGATCCTGCAAAGGCCAGAGAAGCGGCTACAGCTGGCTTACTAGCAATATTCAGGATGCCAGAAAGACTGAGGAAATAGATTGTGAACGTGTGTACTAGATGACAGGGGAGAAGGAGGGCAGTGGGCATTTGAAAACCATGGATCTCTCTTGCAGGACAGAATGCTTTGGAGGAATTTGAGTTAAGGATTGATCTGACCTGATGGATATCTGAGGAGTAAGTACTGTGGGCGACAGGAACACGAGGGAGACCAGTGAGAGCAGTAAAAGGCAACTGGGTTCTGGGAACCTTTAGAGTAGAGCATCATAACTGTACCAGAGCCAATACTGAACACTCAAATGGTGTCTGACATTACTAGAAGCTGGAAAACCCTTAACTGAACTTAGCTTGGCCACATTTTATGTGGGATTGTAACAAGCCGTATTTGTAGTCCCTTTATCTCTGGAATCTGGCAAAGACAAGAGAAGAAAGTTTGTTTAAATGACTACAGGCAATGGAGAGTGGGAGGAACAGTCTTCCCCAAGGAAGAGCACCAACTGGCTATCCAATACCCTGATCAGCCCTGAAGACATACATCTGAGGAATACTATAGAGATTGTATTAGGAATATATACATGTAATAACAATAATGAAAAAAGAGCTCCCGAATTTGAAAGAGAGATGATGGGTATATGGGAGGGTTTGGAGAAAGGAAAGGGAAAAGTGAAGCAATTATAATATAACCTCAAAAATAAAAGTAATAAGGTAGATAAAAAGAAAGCTTGTTGAATTTTTATTCATCTTTTTATTAAAAGATACCTTTTTGTAGTAAAGGAAATTGATGCAATGCCAAGTCTTTGACCACTATTATTTTCACTAACTTAGAAAGAGCCCTTCTGACACATAGGTCAAGGGCAATTGCAAAGTACTATTAGCATTAATAGCACAGGGCCATACCAAGGTCTCTAAGCTCAGAACTAACACATACACTCGATTTCACTTTTGAAGAAGCAGATGTAAGCAGTGTGCTTGCTTAGTGCCTTCAAGTTTACTGCTTGCAAACACTGGCTTTTCCGTTCCTTAGTTTTTCATTATTTTTTTTTTTTTTATTATTATTATTATTATTATTATTATTATTATTATTATTATTATTATTATTATTTACCACATAAGCAAGCAGAAACAATCAGAGAAACACTAGAGGTGAACTAAATCAGTAGTCACCTATGAGTTCTTCACTCCTTTCTCTTTTCTATCATTCTGTTTTGACTCTGTAATACTTGAGAACCGGAGTGGTGGCCTCTGGGATGGAGTACTGACTGATGCTAGGTAGCACACAGTATTCTGCAGAGTGCATGCTTTTCCTCAATGACTAGAAGTCTAGTGTGAGAAATAAAGCCAGTAGTCAGTGGTGAAGTGCAGTTTTACTTCTTGTAACTTTTTACTAACCAAAAATCTTACTGTATAGATTATATAATCTATTTTATTCTTTTCACTTTTGTTCTAAGCCCAAGGCAGACCTATGGGGTACCAATAGTCTCTTTCTTAACTTCTGTTAGTTTGGTGATAAAAATAGCTATCTCTTTCCTTAGAAATGTAACAAACTGAAGAATTTGGAATTAATGGAAGTCAGAAATTGTAGTTGTGCTATGTGGTAGATGTGGTGTTGATTGCTTTAACTGCAATGACAGCAGAGAATCTTGCCTTCCTTGAGAACATAGCAATTTCTAATGTTGATAATTTTCTAAAGAGAAATGGAAGTGCCTTCAGAAGCATTCATCACATTGAGTGCCTGCTCAATTGACTGCTCACCCCAGAATTATAAGTATGATTAAGACATAGTCGAGCTCTCAAGGCATGCACAATTTAGTAGACATGATAGAAGTGTAAATGCAGAATTATTATGCAGGGTTGCAAGAACTGTAATAAAGGTGAGTGAAAAGTGTAGCAGGAGCAATGAGAAGGACGCACATAACTTCATAATCCTGGGACAGGATCAGGAAAGGAAAGCAGAGTTTCCCCAGTGGAGTGGACCCTTGTGATCTGTGATGATTAGACAAGTGTGTCACCAGTTTTTGTTAAAGTGAAGAACCACCACAAAAAGGAAACTTTATAACAATTTGTAATCAGGAACATCTCCTTTAAATTGATTCACGCAGCTCTTTGATAATGTCTCTATAACATAAAAATCTACAAATGAATAACATAACTTATAAAACAGACATTTTAAGCCAGTATGCTTGGATAGTTGTCTATGTCTATAATCTAGCTAAATGCTAAAAGCCATTTCTTTTTCTATAGATTTTTAATAAGAAAAAGAATCTCCCAAGTGAATTAAAACTAGAGACTCCTTTACCCCTTATCATAAAGCAAAATTGGCAACAGACTTCAAAGCCCTTATTTCACCACTTCATTCTTTTTTAATAAATCCATTTTACAATAATAAAGAGATATCAGAACTGACTCCAGTAGGCATGCTTTCTGGGAATCTCCAACACTACACCATGGATTAATAGAGTGAGTTCAATGGCTAATTTTCACCCTTGCCCTTCCTCTCCAGGGTCACAACCTGACATACTGCTAAAGAACTGTGGGAAAGTTTGCACAGTGCCTGTTCAACTGCTATCTGTTTTGTGACAAGTTCTGATTTCAGTTTATTGAAACTAGTAGTTTGAGTATTAAAGTCACTGAGTGATACTGAAAGGTATTCTTGCTCCTGGAGCAGAGCATAAATCCTGATCCATCCGTGGTAGGCTTTGTCCAGGGTCATTTTACTGCTGACAAGAGGCATGGTTTGCTAGATGTAGTGTGTCACGAAAAATGTGGGGGTGGGGAGGACCTAGTGACCACCTCTTTGTTGTCATGTCTTTGAAAACACAGAGGCTTTTAGTAGCATGGAAAGCAATTCATACCCATGGGGAGAGACCTTTTATTTTGAACCTGTCTTGCATTTATTAAGCACTTTGGTTTAATTTCCTCAGTTGCCACAGTTTGCAATGACTATATTTTAATCTTTAAAAAATATAATCAAGATTGCCATCTGTCCTTTCTGCAAACTTGAATTTCAATCATGACATATAACAATGTCATAGCTGAGTGAATTCCATAGGGTCACTAGAACAAAAAAAGCATCGTGTGTTGAGATTTCTTCCAATCTTTTTCTTACCAATGGAAATAGAGCTTTGATCGTACGCTTTCTCATCAACTGGCCTAACATATTTTAAGCCTCAGATTGGTAGAATTGCATTAACTGACGCTCTTTAGTAGGTCCCCACTGGGTTTTAGTCTCTAAGTTATGAAGCAGGCATGTTTCATTGTGCTAAGGAAATTGACACTCTAGAGTCACGCTGTCAATCTATTAGAACTAATACACTTTTCATTCCTACTGATAATTTTATAATGCTCCTTTTCTTATTCTGAAAGAAAATAAAATGTAGAAACTTAACCATCATATAAGGGGAATAAATAGAATTTTTAACAATAAAACCATACCTAGAATTACTCAATAAATATTTTGAATGTCTACTAGAACATATGACCAAGGAAGAGGAAGTTCTTTGTCATCTTCAATTAACTATATAAGGGACTGGGCAAGAAGGGTAGACATTGAATATAAACAGCAGGATTACGATGTGCTGAAGAGTGATCCAGGTAATGGAAACAGAAAAACACAGACTGTCGTGTTAGAAGAGGACACAGTTTATAGGTTGAACTCAGTGGCTGCAGTGCCACTCTGAAATGAGGTTTGGGTGAAGAATTGGAAGAAGTGGAGAAAAGCCAAGTGGATATGGGAGGAAAGCAGTCTGGAAAGTAGAAGTGGCTGGAATCAGAGATCAGTTCTCTGGCATGGTTAATACAAGATATCCAAGAAGTAAGGATAGCAACCATGAAGCACTTGAACATCACCAGACTTCAGGGTGCATTTATGTAAATGGCGGCCATTGCAAAGCTTGATTAAATTGTGTGTTTCAAGATGTAACCTAAACAGACATGATGTAAGATATAACACAATCTCCGTCATCTAATGTTTCCTAATCCTTTGTGGCACATTTAACATTTTCAGCTCCAAGCTACCGAACATCAAAAGGAGTCCCCCAAATAGGTTTCAAATAAAATTTCCCAAAAATGACATGAACACTCAAGGGACAATATAACCCCTTTATCATTTGAAAATAATGGTTCTTTAGAAACATTTCTTATTTATTTTGCCATGGGAACTCTTCAAAATTATTGAAGATTTCAAAAGTATTTACAGTATGACATAATCATTAAAATTACCATTTTAGAAATATAGAAAGAGACCATGAAAGGTTAGTAATTCAATGTTAGTGACAATGATAATCCTATGTGATATAAACATGAGAGTGACTGAACATTAATATAGACTTTAGAAATGTGGATTGTGTACTTACGGGAGAAATAGTGTAACACTAAGGAACATATTAGCATTATTATAGAGATAGCTTGACTTCGTACGTCTCTGAAATCATATTGGGGATTTCAATAAATTCCTGAGCTACACACTTCAGACAAAACTAAGAGCATTGGACACCTACATTACGCTGCTCTAACTTTTTTTCTCTTCCCTGCAATCTAGAACTAGATGCAGAAGAATATCTTAAGACTTCATGTAACAGATGTGATACTGAGTCATAAATTGAAGCATTTGATAGATTCCAGAAGTTGGAGTTTATAATCAAAGAACGACAAGGGAAACAACAACCAAGATGTGCGCAGAGAGAACAGGAAGACCATGGCTCTAAAAAGGGAGAAAAGCTCACAGAAAGGTTTGCATGAGCACTGACAAGCTTACATTACATAGAAAAACATTCATTCTAGTTCATTTTGTTATAACATTATATCCACAATGTTTATTTTACAAGCATAGATTCAAAAATATTATTTTATCCATAACAAGCATAAAATACATGAAACTCTTTGTGGCAACCTTCCTAGATATTTCAGAACCTCTAGTAAGTAGACTCTCCTGCAGAAAAGCGTTTCAGGCTAGCTTCCAAAAGTAAATTAATTAGTGAGAGAGACTTTTGTAATGCAGGAAAACCTTCTGGATTAAAAAATTTAGTATAGTATTAGGAGTATATAGAAACTCTCTCAATCAAGGGAAACACAAACAGAAATTACCACTGTCAAGTTTCTGCTGTTAGATTGATAGTTTCCATTGTTTCTACTTAATATCTCATTCGGGATTTTGTTCATCTTGTTACTACAACCTTAGAATCTGATGGTTTTTGAAAGATACCTTAAGGAAAAGTTCCAGAACTCATTCAGGTAACCAGGGGGTTATTCTGACTTGGCCTCAATAGCTCCAATTATAGGGAATTTTTTTTCTCACTGGAATTTCTGATTCATTTTGGAATTGTAATTTTTAGAAAATGTTTATTTATATTAAGAATAAAACTATATCTGGGTTCGAGAGATGGCTCTCGTCTGAGAAATGGTTCAGAGGTTGAGAACACTTGGCTGCTCTTCCAGGATTCTAAATTCAATCCCCAGCATCCACATGGTGGTTCACAGCCATCGAAATGAAATCTGGTGCCCTCTCTGACCTGCAGGCAGAACACTGCATACATAATAAACAAATAAATCTTTTAAAAAAACAAAAATTAATATATCTATTAGTCATATTTAATTTTCCTTCTGTAGAAATTTTAAAATCTCATTAAAACGGTGTATAAAACAAGGGTACAGCCTCTGTCAGGCCATATGTGCTAAAGAAGCACAGTTAGACCTGTGTGGAGCAGCGGAGATCGCGGCTGGCTGAGCACAAATTCTGCACAGCACAGGCTCTCTTCTTGTACTACACTGAGGCCTAGAAGCCCACAATGATATTTCCAGACTCTCTTAGGGTGGTAGTGTGTGTGTGTGTGTGTGTGTGTGTGTGTGTGTGTGTGTGTGTGTGTGATTTATGTTGTGTGAATCAGGTGTAGAAGCCTAAGATTTGCTACCAGAATTTGACTAACTATGAGCATGTTGAGTTCATTTTGATGTTGAAGACAGCAGGGATGAGCTGTAAAAGTTATCAGTTTCTTAAGTTGCTAGTGTGGTAGGAAAAACTACTTCTTACTCTTCCATAGACATTAATGCTAATCTCTGCAGAGTGAGAACAGTCTGTTCTTAGTCCCTTCCGCCAACGAAGATTCTCTAACTCACTTAATGCTCTAAATTAAATCACTTTCTGATTAAGTGGTATTTATATATTATAAATTCCTATTTTATTTTTATGGGTTTCCTGCATGTGGGACTGTGTTTGCCTTAGTGTCTGTGTTTCTTGTGCCGTTTCTTTGTTATTGTTGTTTTTTCTTCCTGTTCATTTTACCCTACTTAGGTTTGTTTGTATTTTAGCTATTATATTACTATTATTACTACTATTATTATAGGTCCCTGCTTGTTTTCTAATGAGAGAGAGAGAGAGAGAGAGAGAGAGAGAGAGAGAGAGAGAGAGAGAGAGAGAGAAAGAGAGAGAAGTTGGAGTAGGGCAACCATAATAAGAATATATTGTAAGAAAAAAGTAAGTTTTAAATAAAAAATCAATTTGCTAGAAGGACCAAGTCTCTTTGGACATGAATCTTGGCCATCACTTTCCTTGCCAGCTCCTATACCTTCCCTGGGATAGAGCTTCAAATTGTACAACAATGAGACACAGCCCTTCGGTGTCTCCCTTCTGTAGCATAGTGAACAAGTCGTCTTAAAATATGGATCTAGATCTATGTGACTGCTCTTCTGTTTATGAGCGCGTGCACGCACATGTGTGTGTGTGTGTGTGAATCTGTGTATGGGAGAGGGTGGTGTTGGAGTATGTGAGTGGGTTGTGTGGGGGTATGGGTGGGGGGTATGAGCGTGTGTGTGAGAGATAGACTGTGTATGTGTGTGGGTATGTGGGTGTTTGAGGGTGTGTGTGTGTGTGTGTGTGTGTGTGTGTGTG
>NC_022021.1:22324984-22340262 GCF_000317375.1 Microtus ochrogaster
GAGAGAGAGAGAGAGAGAGAGAGAGAGAGAGAGAGAGAGAGAGACTGTGTATGTGTGTGGGTATGTGGGTGTTTGAGGGTGTGTGTGTGTTAGCTAATCTTTTAGTTTTTCTACTCTTCAGTTTCCTAAATTATAAAAACTGGGATAACAATAGTTTTTAATCATGTTATTGTGAGGATCATTCTGATAATCCTTGTGTCAAATCCAAAGTCATATCTTACATGACAGAGGCTCGAAATGGTTAGTTATTATTGTTATCAGTGTCATTATCTTGAATCTATCTTCAGCTGACATCATTATAAATCCCAAGATTAAAACATATTTCAGTTCAGATGCATTCCAATTAGTCTATCAATGTTCTTGATGAATAACTTGGGCAATAAGGTCTAATTCTCAACATTTGATTTTCATCTGTGACAACAAGGCTAATGTATGTATAATTCACTTTCATAACACTTAAACTCATCCCTAAGCATAAGGTACTTTCTATATTTTCCACCATTAAAGCAAAACATCCCTTTTAACCCATGTAAGGCCTTAGATTTATATTTTTGATATTTATTTTACTGAGCAAACTCTATTACTTCAGTCTGTAAACACATACATACACACATACAGAGACATATAAAATATCTGCTATTTTTGCATGCATATCTTAGTCTCATATAAATGAATCAACTTATTTTCTTGGCAAATTTGATAAGCAAGCAGTCAATTATGTTGTCAAAGCTATTGGTAAATCAACAGTGTGGACCCTTATTAGGTGTCCCATTGACATTGCTTCTTAAATCACTCTTGGGCTTGACTGCTCAGTGGTTTAGGATTCCACCTAGAGGATCATACAGCTCACGTAGTTTTACAGTAAATGGTTCTCTCTTCCACCTCAGAAACCTACATAAAATCAGATCTTCTTGGCAGCATTTCTTAGATCCAGTGTTCTAAGAAGTGACTGTCTTATTTATACAACTATATCTTAGTCTAACAAAATATAGTTTCTTTAAAATGATTACAGCACCTTAAATGCCTTCGGCACAGAGGGAACCCTGAGACTGGTTGTATCGCCACACCAGCAGCTCTCTTGTCCTCTACTTAAAGGATCATTTGTGATCTTGGATCAACAGAACCTGTTAATTATTTTATAATATTTCTCTTCCCTCATTTCCTATTGATGGGAGGCACATTGTCAGCCCATAGTCCTTCACCTCTAGAGCATATCAAACCCAATTATTAGTCTCATTGTCATCTTCCCTATTCTTCCAGAGCAGAATCTTCCAACCATGTGACCTGCATATGAACCACACACTGTAATTCCACTTGAAACACTGGTTCAGACTCAAACAAGACCGGCATTTGTGCTAAATTATGACTTTCATTTATGTTTTAATATATGTTTGATAAGAATGGCTTGGTATTAAAAGAAAGTACCTTTCGACTTCTGCAATTATGATATGGTTTTCCAATGCAATTACTAAGAGGAAGAAAGTTTCCTATCTAGGTCAGACACTGGGATGTGACGAAGGAGAAGCTGCCGATCCTTTGTGATGCTTCTTGTTGCTTGGTCTCATTCTCAGCAAAGATTTGAAGAACATCAATGTATTTATCACGTGTGAGTTTGTAGTAAAAATGTTTTCTAAACAAGATATATTATCATGACAAAAATGCCAAGCTTTGATGCTTTATGAATTTGGATAAAATGGTTTATTAAAGTATACTGCTAAAAAATCTTCTGTAATATACTAGAAAACAAGTGGGGATATTGACATGGAAATAAAACACACTCTGGAAAAAGTTTAATTTTTGTTAATATTTATTTATTTAAAAAACATAATTTTTTTTTTTTTGGCTTTTCGAGACAGGGTTTCTCTGTGATTTTGGAGCCTGTCCTGGAACTAGCTCTTGTAGACCAGGCTGGTCTTGAACTCACAGAGATCCACCTGCCTCTGCCTCCCGAGTGCTGGGATTAAAGGCGTGCGCCACCACCGCCCGGCAAAAAACCATAATTTTAAGATAGTAAATAGTGGGAGTACCTTAAGGTAGCTCCTTTAGCTGTAAATTATTTCACTCCAGTCTTTTATCCAGGCCATTCAGTGGAATGATGCCCATTTTAAAGGCTGCATATTTTCTCTTCTGCCATCATAGATTTTAACTGATGATCATAAAATGTAAGACTAAGCTTGCTGGATACTCTCAATATTATCACATATGATAATAGCAAATACAAGTACACACTGCTACAGTTCAGACTGCCACCACTCCACAGAAGAAAACTTAGCCATGCCTTTCAACAGGACAACAAGATTTTGAAATGCATTTGATGCAGTAACTACATACATTTTGTACAATGTGTTAAAAGAACCTGCAAATTATTTTGTGAAGACAGTACAGTATTTAATGATGATCTATATGGAATATAGATATAAATATAGATGCTTGCTGCTATTTCTCTCACTTCCTGTAGTACTTTCCAGGAACAGATTGCTTTCTTCTCTACAACTGCCTTTTCATTTTCTTTTTTTAAAATAGACCCATAATGTTCAGGGGAAATATCAAGAATAATAAATCCCCAATCTCTGTATAAAATATACCTTCATGACATGACACACTCAAGCTGGAAATCACAGGAACCAATAAAAATGCAGGCAGCCTACTGATAATGAGGTCAGAAATACAAATAAATTTACTTTTAATGAAGACTGGAAGCACAGTAATCAAAGTGTTAAAATTCATTTCATGCATATCTTATTTGCTTCTTAGCTGATATTTACCACGCAATTCTGTGAGAAAGTAGAAGCCTAAGATGCTCCAGATAAATGGCTCAATTAATTGTACAGAGGTAGACCTCTTTGAGCCAAGCCAGAGCTGTGAGCTCTTTATTAAAAGCACTATTCTGTAGCCCTAACCTTGTTCCTTGACTCCTCTCTGGTTTCCAATTTAAACAAGTCCCCATGCGGCCTGCTCTAAAGGGCTTTGTCTCCCTGTCATTGTTATGAGCGCTGAGGCATCCTGGAAGTGTGAAATCAGACCTCATGAGTTGAACGGTTCCCCAGGGAACGCAGGACTGCGCAGAAGGTCAAAGTCACGGGCCGGACCGTCTAAAAGTGTCTGATCGCCGGTGTGTGACACAGCAAGTTGGGGGTGGGGGCTAGACTGAAGAGGACTGAAATTGAACACATCTTAATTAAAGCCCATAGACAGCAAAACAAAATGTTTTCTAGGCAGCCTGTCAAATGGGGCTTAAATTTAGCTCCGCTAATGAATCTGAGCCGCTCACTGTTATTTTGTAAGATAATAAGATTCTCGTCACAGAAGCTGATAAAAAAAAGCAAAACAAAACAAAACTGTAGCATGTCTTTTTCTGCTGTTTTGTTACTTAAATATTTTTAAACAATGACGACAGTTTTCCCAAAGGACAACATGGAAAAAGTCTATGCAAATGAAGGGGCACTAAACATTTCTCTTTAATAACTAGTGGCCTTCTAGACTACTGGGTCGACATGCTTTATTCATAACTTACTTTGGGGGGAAATAGACATTTTGTGGGACAATTTCAGTGACTATTAATCATAAATCCCTCTTCTCTTCTCCCCTTCTCTTCCTATAGGACATAGGACATTCATTTGCAAAACCAGTGCACCTGGGATAGGACCTTTTATCACGGGACAAGGCAGCATATCTTTGGAAGGTCTAGCAGGTCTTCCCTGTCAGCGTTTCTGAGAGGCTGGTCTCCCTGGACAGGGCAGGACCTCCTTCTCAGGGGGAAAGCAACAAAGAAACAAAAAACTCCACAGCCCTGGGGAAAAGAGAATGAGGGGCTGAGGATGACTCAAAAACTGGAGGAAAGTGGGAGGAGGGGCCTAGGAGGAGAGAACACTCTTCTTTCTTTCACAACTTGAAAGAACCCGTCTCCCAGGTTTAAATACTCTGCTGAGAAAGTCTCACTCAATACAGAAGACTTGAAATGCTCTATTACACGCCAAAATTAGGCCCTACTTAAGGACAAAGAATAGTCAGGAGCAAGAAAAAGACAAAACCTGCACCCCTCCCCTACTCTCACACACGCGCCCTGATTGGTTTTTCTGGTCTCACAATCTGGCCAGTTTTAGGGAGCATGTGATTTCATGTTGGAAAGAATTTCCTCCAGTGAACAGGACCAAGCCTCTAGCCTTTGCTTTGACTGTACAGGGAAGCAGTAACCTCTTACTGGGTAGTGAAGGGGAGTGAGCGGTACTTAAAAGGATTTTTTACTTACTCAAACTTTTTCACGTAGAAGAATTTAGTACGCCAAGGCTCCGAACAGCAGCGCCACTTTCTCAGGCTGTGAAAGGCTGTCCACAATTTGCCTGAAATTTCAGTCCACTCTTGTGCTCTGCTCAATGTGTGCATATGTGTGGGAGTTGTAAATTGAGGCCTTAACCACCAGAGTTAATCTCTTTTAAAATCTGTATTAACCTTAATGATTTGAAGTGCACTGTCCAACACTGGGCTATTGAGACTGAAGAAAAAACCACCCTTGACTATCAATAGTTTATTAGGGGCTTAGCTGAAGTGACCTACTGTAGTAGTGTTCAGCTGAACAAGGCTATAGGCTTTTTGTGGGAAGGAAAAGAATTGAGGGTTTCATTAAAAAGTAATTTGTGCTTTACACTCACTCATTCAAAGAGAGTCTCAATTGCTCTTTATTCTCACAGAGTTAATACAGTATTACAATGTTTCCCAATGAATGTGTTGTAACAAAAGAAAAATTTTACATTTTGAAAGGAAAAAATTCTTTGTAACTGCAGTAAGATTGATGGCGACTTAAAGATTTTTTCTCCTGTGCTCATTAATGTTGGAATATTAATTAAAAATTGTGTTTAAGTGACTTATGTTATAATGATCAAAAACATCTTGGTTAGTTTGTCTTGTCAGAGTTCTGTAGGAAAGAAGTTATTCTGAAGTCAAATATCATCTAACTAGAGCTTCATTTGTCCCAGTTCAGAAAGTATGTCTGGCTTAGCAACGAGAAAGTTAGTCGTAATTTTAAAATTGCCTTTCCCCAGCCACAAGCTTCTAGATGACTGATTCTCAACCTGTGGATCGCTACCTTTTTGGCAGACTTCTATCTCCAAAAATATTCACATTACAATTCATAACAGTGCAAAAATATACTTAAGAAGTAGCAATAAGAGTAATGTTATGGTTGGGATCGCCATAGCAATGTAACTGTGTTAAAGGGTCTCCACATTAGGAAAGATGGGAACCACAGCTCTGGGAGTGTGTGTAACTGCAGACTTGAAGGCAGAACAACCCATTCAGTCCCTCGTCTTTCTACTTTGGTTTCTCTTTGGGCAGAGCTTCACTGTCATTTAACCATTAAGACAGATGCCAACTTTTCAAAGTTCTGTGGAGATGAATCCAAGGAAAGCACATGAAGAGCTTGTTTGTGCCCTAAATTGTTTATATTTTCATAAGCAATATTACTTTTTAAATTAATAGTATATTTAGACATTTCTGACTTAAACACATGGCCTGTAATTTTTGCCACCATCACAAATGTCATAAAAACCACAGAAGGTCCAAGGGTGAGCAAGGTCAAAGACAGAATTATCCACTTGGCCCTGAATAGTTCAACATCTCTCTTGTTCAGTCTCAAGCCCATTAGATTATAAGGTCAGCATGGCATGAGGAATCATTAGATTTATATCCATAAAACTGAAGGGGAAAATTGAGATTCAGTTATTCAGGATTCCCCAAATTAATGTTCACTTTATCAAATAAAAATTATATCTCATTGAATCTCCACCAGAAAGGCTATTGTTATTCACGCTGATTTACATAGAGCCATTAGGAAAGAAATATCTCTATTTTTTCCAACTTTGAAAGAACATGTACTTTAACTTCCATAGTGGCACACAGGCCAAGTAGGTTAACCTTGTTTGCATATTCATGAAGTTTTAAAGTCGATGACAGCTTCTTGCTGAAAGGAGACAAACTTATACAGCTGCATTCAGCCTGAATAACGGCAGGTAGCTAAGCGTTTGAAATAACAGGTATGTGAATTTTTCTGTAAGAAATTATTGTGCACAGGTTGAGTCACTGATAACTATACAAGAACCAAGTTCTTAAGAAAGAAAATGCATAAACTCACCATTCACAGGTGTTTTTTAAACCACTAAATGCTAAGGAATCTCACCCTCAAAGATTACAGCTACCCCTAGCCCTACTATTCTCAAGTATCCACATATACTTTTAAAATGCCAATGTCTTCAGTTACAAATAAGCTAAAAATTATCTTTTATAAGAAATTATAAATCCCTAACATTTTTGTATCTGTTACATATTATACTCACTTTGCTGATATACAAATATGAAAATTTTAAATATTGCTATTTTGGAGCAAACATCTGCTATTTGATTTTGAAGAGAATTATCTTTTAATCTGTTTTCAGTTCTGCTTCATGAATTAAAGAAGAATACAGTGATTTGCTGACCACTGAATGGTAAGAAAAGGATGGTAGTTTATTTAAGTATGTCTGCAACTTTATCAGGGCAATCTTGCTTAACATTTAGAATAATATGTTTATTTCCACAAATAATAAGAAAATTTTCCCAGCACAGTGATTTCTAGGAAACTGGCAAGTCAGCCCTAGCATGCCAACCAATTTTAGATAGACAATTCAACATGTGGGCATGACCATTTTTCAGATCTCTATGGAATTAAATGACAAATAAATGGTCATGGCTCCAAACAAAATAATTAATTAGCTCTGTAGCTTGATGATATAAACATCATTATCTCATTTTTAATATGTTGAATAAACAGCAATACTAAAACTATGGACTCATTTGCTGTGTTTACATTTCTGTGTTCTGGGTAAAAAGTAATGTTATACCTAGCACATACATACATGATAGAGGAATTTCACCAGCTCCTACCTGTGACATCAGCAGCCATCAAACCTTCAGCTCTGATGACTTTCACCTGGAGAAATCCCACATCTTTTATGTTGTTAAATATCCTCAGTGGGCTCTGGAAAACCCAAACATGGCATTAGGAAAAGAATCCTAAGGAAGCCTCAAAAATATGCTTAGAAAACACTACATTTTCTCAGAATACTTTCTTAGAGGGTCAAAGGGTAATTTGTGCTTTTCCAATACCAATTATACTTCCTCTATCAAGAGTAAATAGGAACGCATGTGCGCGTGAGCACATCCACACACACGTACACACATACGTAACTACTAATCAGTGATTTTCTGGGGTCAAAATAACAGTTACTGATGATTAGCCACACTCGGTAGATGGTGAGCAATGGGCTGCAAAGCAGCTGTCCCCATGGCTTCTCTCAGTGTCTTCTACTAAAGGACCTCACAAATATTTCATTGGTAAATATGATAGTTTGAAGATGATAATGAATAATATTAACTCCTGCATGATTGCTTACATAACACTCCTCAGACAGGATAATTTATTGAAAAAGTCCACACTAACAAATTATTTTTTCTACCATTTTGTTCGTAGTGCTTAGATAATGTGTACATTATCTAAAGACTTTGCTAATAGTTCACTCAAAGACTTACATAACTTTATAAAAACTTTAAGGGATACAATTTTCAAAAGCAAATTAGATTGATAAAATAAATCCAAAGGCAGTGAGAAAATTGTCTTAAGTTTATATTTGTATTTGCTATAATGTATAGAATTGTGGAGTTTTGATGATAATAATAAAAATAAAATAAAAACTTGATTGTGATGCCTTACTAAGCATAGATTTGAAATAACAAAGGAGGAAGGGCAACAGAATTAATGGTCAGTGCTTCTACTGAATAAATCAAAGATACTTAATTTCTTACCATCTTTAAAATGTTTCATGACAAGGTAGTTTAATAAACTTCTGCATAAAATGTTATCTATCAAAAGTTGCTACAATAAAAGCAATCCCATTCATGAATTACTGGTGTGAGGGTTCACATAAGCCAACACTTCTGCAATGCGAACTTATCAGTCCTGATAGCTAGTCACTATTTACACTGAAGCTATGACCTTGGCACCCTGAAAAGAAATACAGATAAATGTGTAATCTCATAGCATGACTTAGTAAAAACAGTGTTCGGTACAGAAGATTAGCTCTTAATCTCTAGACACAAACAAGTATTTATCACCAAAAATTTATCTGAAAGGCCCATTTGACTGGATTTAGCAAAAATGCACAGTCACTCTTTTGAAATTCCTACAAATCAGAGGTTTAACACTAGAGCAGGGCTGTGGTTCTGAGGCTTCTCAGCGCTCACTCAATAGACGAAACAGCTAGGAAATCCCCCCAGTGATGGGGAGCAGTTTTGTCAAAAGGCTCCAGTACTTATTTTCTTCATGAGCAATTGAAAACATATTCATGGTGACCGAAGCAAATATTAGGAGTCAGAATCATTCACTCCGGAAGCTGGCCGAACAGTCACATTCGCACTGCCATTGGGACTTCAGTTCGGGGACCCTGCTCTGCTTCTGGAAGGGTGATTATAGTTTGAAGGGTTCCTTCTCCAAGGCACCTGACATCTGACAGTTTATTGCAAATTTCTACTGTTTAGGCCAGTGACATACAGATTATAATAAGAACTCAAAGAAAAAGCAAATAAATACCAGTCTAAAACTATAATTTTATGAAAAGCTTTATCAAGGGATGTTCCTGTGTTGTTATTTATGGTTATTTTAGAAGGCCTCAAAACCTGGATGGCTTTTGAAGCCAGACATTTCCATAGCAGAGGAATCCATGATTCGCTGTGAGTCCTTTCAGCCCTCGATAGATGGGAAGAGATTGAAATGCTCTGGAGAGGAGGCCTCTTTATTTTTTTAATGAAAGGCTGTATAATATATTTTCTCTATGGCTGCAGCAGCTGTCAGAGAGAGCACCGTGGTTCAGCTCTATTACTGGAGAGGCAATACCCTATCCTATGGTACAGAGATGCTCGGAGGGGCCAGAGCTGATTGACAGCTTGTCACCGTGACGTCTTATTCCATCTCTGTTATGGAGAAAATTAATGTCACACCACCCGCCTTATGACTTGCTGTCATCTTAGAACTGCTCACCTTTTATCAATGCTCTAAATAACATTTCAAGCCCATCGTCTCACGGTGGACAATCCGGTCAAGGGACATTAAATCAGATGACTGTGAAATGTCATAATAAAAATGGAATGCTAACAACTTCTTCTCTAAACTAGCTCCTCTGGTTTTTAAACTGTGACAAGGAGGAGCAGGGGTTCAGCAAACCCGTTCTGAAAAGGTCAAATAGCAGCTCTTGGACTACTACCCATTACTACCCGTCCCTACTGACCTTCCCTCTGCCTCCCCCCAAGAAGAAAAGAACAGGGAAATGGAATTAGCCACCTTTTCAGAAAGTGGTGATCAAACAGTGGTTCACTCAGGAATGTCTGTTTAATTTGTGGGGTTTCATTGCTGAACAATGAAATTCTCTAGGGCTGCTTCATATCTGAGTGAGGCAATTCATTTCTTCTCTCACCCTGACCAGCACCAAACCTAAACCAAATCAAATTCTTAAGTTTAACTTCCACTTTATACACACACACACACACACACACACACACACACACACACACACACACACTATGTGTGCATTTTAAAAGGAAAACACAGTAATAATCTGATGACCAGCGATCTCCTTTACATGTTTCATCAAAACAAGTTGCATATTAGACATTACAAAAAATTCACTCACTTCATAATACACACAGTGTAAAATACATTAAGGCCTCGAAGACATTTGTCTTTGTCCTTCTACTGTTGTGAGCTAATACAAATATAGCATGTCCCCTGTTCTGCATTACCGCTCCTCAGCTAGTGTGTCTCGAGAGGGAGATGACAGCAGGGCTTCAAACTTGGGGTTACAGAAAAGCACATTTCAACATGATTCACCTTTCAATGCATTGGGCAGAATACAGCCTGAGAAGTAGCTGAGATGCCAAACATAACATTTTACATTTAATTGAATTAACTGGCATTTTGGAAAAGATGGAAAACAAAGTATTCATATTCTAAATGGAACTAGCTGACTAAAGAAACTATTCAACAGCAGCTAAAAAAAATCAATCAATAATAGCTGGATTACTTCTAATTATGTGGACAGTAGTATCATCTTCATACATAGGATAATATTAAAATGGTGATCTAGTAACTACAGAATGTTAACGCCCAGATGAATTTTCAAGTTAATATACCAATTGTATTCCTTTCTGGTAGTTTTAATGCAGAAAGATCATTTCCAGTAACTAGAGAATATAATTTTAGTGAAGTAGCAAAATGTGAAATTATTTTCATAATTGTAATTATATATTAGAAGATACTACACAATAACTTAGGCTCTTGAGTGATTTTAGCCTTGCTAAGTCACCTCTATTAAACTGTTTATGATAATACTATTGGTGGATGAGTTGTACAAGCATTAGCAGACAGCTGATTCAGTGCAGATAGTGAGAATAAATTTGCTGAGGCGCACATTCTGGTAATCTGTTTGAAGAATACTGTAGAGCATTCATACGGGCACTTCATGTCAGCTGCACAACCTGATAAGGTGCATCTTTATTAAATTCAGTTACTGAAAGGGTGTCCGTCAGCAAATAGGAATGGTTTTTAAAAAGCCATTCTTTGTTGGTCGGAGCTCGGTTTCATGGCTGAGTGTCTAGAGGAGACGTCTAAACACCTGGCAGCACTGTACAATACAAGCTTTGTGATTTGAAGTGGGAAAGCCTTCCCCTAGTTTCATCAGTACCAAGGCCGTTACTTTTCCAAGCCGCCATCCAGAGACAAAGGTAGAGCAAGAGCTCCCCTCTCTGTTGATTCAAGAGAACTACAAGATGCAAAATGCGCCCTGAAAGTTGCTGGGAAACAGGAAGATTCGACATTTAAAGGACATAAAATTTGAAGATGGTGACTTTATTGGCACTCCATCCCACACCAAACCCCACACTCGGGCAGAATGACTGCCTTTCACTTTCATACTGACATGAGACTTTTCCAAGCTTTAAACGTCACTTTGGATGTTCTCTAGCTCCCAGCTTCTTAGGATGCTAATAACAACATTATTTTAGATTTAGTTCCTTTATGGAAAATTTCTCTATATGATAAAAATCACAAGGCAGAACCTTAGAATACAGAATGTACTCTGAAATACATCCTTCAGATGATCAAACTATAGACATCAGTGGGGGCTGCATGGCAGCTCCCAGGGCCTACCCTCTGCTCCTCAAAACCTCCTCTGAAAGCCACTTGTCTTTCTGGGAACACTGTGCACAACCTCATCTGGTGACACGTGGGTCAGGAAGGAAGCTCATTGTATACGTACATATCTCTTTAAGATCTCTCCCCGCTCCTTCTGGTCCTCCAGGGAGTGGACAGAGAGGTCGGAGATACTGACTGTGGCCGAGGCTGTCAGAGTGACAAGCAGAACCAGGTGGCCCTCACCCTCTTCCAGCTGTAACTCCAGCTTGTGGGTTTGCTCCCTACTGAGAGACGACAGGTCAACCTGGCACCTAGAAACAAATGTTTTGAATTAGCAAACGGCATTCTCACCACATCAAACAGATAGGGGTTTGTTGGAGACCTGTGAAAGTTAAAGAAATAGAAAACCATCTGGGACAGTGTGAGATCGACGGCTCTCTTCACACAACTCGGGCCCTGGAGATCATAGAACTTTTAATTGCTTGTTTCCTGTAAGATAGACACTCAGGGAAAGTTGTGCTATTATCTCCTCTGGTACTGTACTCGTGAGTTGGTGCTCAGACCTATGCAGGTTGGAGCAGACTACCAAGAGTGGAGTTTCCATGTCACTGTTGCCATTATGCGATTCCTCCTCCCAGTTCATAAATGTCACTGAATAGCAGCTAACATTCACTGTAAGAGGTTAAGTTTTACAGTTTTAAACTTATACGCACAGTGCACTCACTAAAACTAAATGTGTCCTCCCAGGGCTGCACAACGTGGGAAATCCTGCTGCATGTGCCTCGTCTACAGGCCAAACATCTGCACTCTTTTCCTAAAAATGTGAGTTGATTTCGAGGAGGAGATAATACAGTGACGATCAGGCTAATAACCCTGGGCGAGGGAAGAGGGGACAGGGATAAGGAAAAAAAACCATCTCAAACAGGAGGTGGGTTGATAAAATGGCTCAGTGGGGCTGATGTTGGTGTTTTGGATATCTGAGTTTCAACTCTGAGACCCACATGGTGGAAGGAGAGAACCAATTCCCACAAATTCCACTCGTGTGCTGTGGCACACACACACACACACACACACACACACACACACACACACACACACAATGTGATGATTGAGAAATAGCCAATTACCAAAGTAAACGTTCTCAATACATCGCAAATGAGATGGGCATGTACAAGGGAAAGATTCATTCTTGCTCCCTTTAATTCCGCACTCCACCATCTGTTGCTTGGTTTCGAAGCTGTTTTTAAATAACAGTATAACAGTATCTAAAGTGTTCAAAGATTGTACCTGAATTCAAACATCTCTCTTATGAGACTTTACAAAATGAATCAAAGAGTGACATTTACTTTTATTTTGTGCACAGCATTAACAATGACTATGACTAGACACAGAGGATGTGCTAAAGCCTATTATTAAGGGAGTTAGAAACCAGTCTGTACAACTCTGGAATACACCTTTCCAAATGCTAGAATAGATACCAGAAACCTTATTGACTCTGTTAATACAACATTCAATTCAAAATACTATCACTAATTCTCCTCAACGCTAAAATACTAAAATAAATGCTTTATCTAATATTCTGATTGTAATTAGAATCAAGTTCTCAATAACACCTGGAGTAAACTAAAAGTTAAAACACATTGAGGAAAAACAACTAGTCAAAAGCAATCTCTAACGAAAGGAGGAACAAGAACATGGTTTTAGAGAACTTTCCAGCTCTGGCACAGTGCCTGGCTCACAGTGTCTGGCCTCACTGGTTGTGACTACCTCTCCAGCTTGGGTCAGGAGTGTAATACTAGGTAACCCAATAGGGATTGTGATCCAGACAGAATATTGGCTGGTAGGGTTGGGACCATGAGGGACTTTTCATTCACTTTGTTCCTTTCTGCAGCCCATCCCCAGCTCAGTTTGATCACGTCTTTCCCAGGCCCTTCCTTCCATTAACCTTGTATAGTGTGCTGTATTGTCATACAGAGAAGAGCACTGGAATACACTCAAGCCTCCTGGTTTGAAAGCTTCCCTTTCAAGCTCATGACCACTTTGCACAGGCTGTGTAGATGCTTAGGCTTCCTTTTAGAGTCTTCACAGGCAATGCGTCAGAGCTGGGAAAGTACTCTCAAGATACTTCTGGAAAGTGCAAACTGGCAACTTTTAGAAGGAATCACAGCCACAGGTTTATTGTTTGATTAGGTGTGTGTGCAGACTTGCATGTGTGTGTATGTTTGTGCATGTGCATGCGATTGTGTGTGTGTGTTGTGCCGATAAAAGTTCAATTCTAAATACAATAATTTTGAATAAGTTACAATAAGGATTTGTTAGTCCTGCAATCTGCTACATGCAATGAAAAACTGAGGAGCAGGGAGGTCAAATGACCTAAGTGAACATACACAGACGTGACCAGAGTCAGAGCCTGTACCTGGGCCTCTGAAATGGAAGGCCTAAGCATATTGCTCTCCAAGACTCACTGAGAAACAGCATTCTTGGAGAAAAGAGTGCAGTTAGCAATGGTTCCCTGAGATGGTGAGACGTTTCAGTTACCGGAAGCATCTTCTTTTCCACGTATAGAATTGTGTTGTTTTTATTTCAATGTTTTAAATTACATATACATTAGTAAATTAGCTGTGCTTGTTCTTATAGGACAAGAATACTTCACAAATTCAGATTTAAAAGCTATGATACTAGTAAAATTTAAACAGGATAAACTTACAGAAATGTTGCTTCCTCATCAATGAAAACTTCAGAATGAATATGCTCACAGGAAGAGCCCTGTGTACTGCAGCATCTTGACTCCCCTAGTGTTAATGTGGAGGACAATAATATGCTGCACGTGGGATGCTAAATGTTCAAATGTGGGAGTTTGCATTCAACTGTGACCACTCAGACATCTTATTTATCTAAAATTTTGCTCGGGAATAAGAAGCTGTTTTAAATGTCAGTTTTGCCGTGACTTCACCAAACTGTCTTGTTAATTTGAAGATAAAGTTTGCATCACACCTTCATTGCTGAGTATCAAATCAAGTGACTGCCGGGATAAATGTAGAAAAAGAATTTTCCATTCCCTGTTAGCTTTTGAACAAATATGTACAAAGACCCTTGTGGCACAGTCTACTGCCCTGCAAATTCAGTGGTAATTGGTCTGGGATGAAGGGCTTGGATGTGGCTCACCTGGACTGGTAAATCCCTCACAAAGGAAGGATTCATCACAGATGAACTATAGAAGTAAAAGATTATCCAGGAAACCTATGCACACACAATGCTTTTTAAATATGAAAATGCAAAATTATTTTTTAAAAAGCAGTAATGTAAATTCATGAACTCCAGAAATACTTGGCAGAGATGAAGAACCCAGAGTCATTTTCTCATTGCAGGGCTCTGTCTCCACTAATTAGCTGTGTGACCTTTTCCAAGACAACTTTCCCACCTGAATTTCACTTTTCTCATCAGCAGTTATGAGATAATTGAACTCGATGAACTCTGAGTTTTCAGAATCCCCAGTCTCACAATTTGTGATAACTCTATCCATGTTTACACTTGTGTCTTTCTTTCTTTGCAATTCTACAAACTAAAAACCTAAAAGAGTGAGTTTATCTTATAAGTAATGAAATATTATTCCTTATTCATCTTATAAAACAAAACAAAGCAAACGACTCTTGAAAGTCGGTGTAAAAAG
Organism: Microtus ochrogaster; assembly: GCF_000317375.1. Lineage (NCBI taxonomy): Eukaryota > Metazoa > Chordata > Mammalia > Rodentia > Cricetidae > Microtus > Microtus ochrogaster. Next base: position 22,339,867 of record NC_022021.1, read on the forward strand.
AAATCTATATAATTTAACTTTGTGTTGCATCGCAAGCAATATCACACTGTGCATCCAATATCAGCATGAAGGATGTCAAAAGAAGGCAATGTGGACCCTTCTCTTTGGCTCAAAAGTAGTTCTCTTTGCATGTGTTTTCTAGAAGGAATTTACACTTATGGTTTAAACGTTTATTATTTCACTGGATTCTCCAGGATCCTTGCTATCCAGGAGCTGAACCACTTGCTTTGACTAAGATGTGTCTTTGATTTTGTGCTGCCCTTCACACCAGCACCATGACTGGTCATTGTACCCCGAGTCCTCATAGGTCCTCTTCACACCAGCACCCTCACTGGTCACTGTACCTGAGTCCTCACAGGTCCTGTTCACACCAGCACCCTCACTGGTCACTGTACC
>NC_022021.1:22341063-22343226 GCF_000317375.1 Microtus ochrogaster
AGTCCTCATAGGTGCTCTTCACACCCACTGTCATCCTTCACTTGCTTAAATAGACTGGGTCCTCTCCTCGGCCACCACTGTATGTTCAGGTCTAGCATCCACATGCCTGACTTTGTGACTTCTAAGGCCACTTCCGTATTTGCATGCAAAGCCACACTGTAGGATGCAATGTTGCTCTCAGAACCTGTCAGTGGACCCCATGAAACAATGCAGAGGTTGGTCTCCTGCGGAGTGAACTTTGAACAGGAAGTGGGAAGATACCTGCTAATATCTCCTTCCCTCTGACTATTCCAAACTATGATGTGATCTTATTGCTTGTCTGCAGATAGCTGATGGAGGAAGGTCATTGGTTAAAAAATAAACTGCTTGGCCCTCATAGGTTAAAACATAGGTGGGAGGAGTAAACAGAACAGAATGCTGGGAGGAAGAGGAAGTGAGCTCAGAGGCCATGCTCCCCTCTCCCGGGCAGATGTGATGCAGCCAGCTTCCAGGTCAGACATGCTGAATCTTTCCCGGTAAGCGCACCTTGGGGTGCTACACAGATTATTAGAGATGGGCTCGTCCAGGTACATGAATTAGCCAGTAAGGGCTAGAGCTAATGGGCCAAGCAGTGTTTAAAAAGAATACAATTTGTGTGTTGTTATTTCGGGGCATAAGCTAGTCAGGCAGCTGGGAGCCTGGTGGAACACAGCCCGCAGCTCCCTACTACATCTAAGAGAGGCTTCCTGATTCAGCTTTAGCTGCAAAACCCTGCAGCTCTTAAGAGGTCCTGCTACAAAACACTTAAATGGTGTTGATAAAAGCAGACTGAATGCTTTTCGGTTTTCAGCCGTAGCAGGAAAAAAGCTGTGCTGTTTAAAAATGCCGGCTTTCTGGGCTGTCCTGCCAGGGCAAACTCTCACTGTTTGAGGCAGGAGGACCAGCTACAGAGAGAGCATTTGAGTGTTTTAGCTTGTTTGTTGGCAAGGACCTTGAAACACTGTAGACTTGTGGCACTGAACGCAGCTCTGGCTGGTACCTCAGCCACAAGGTTGGAATGGCAGAAAGCTAAGGAATGGGCTGGATCTAGCTGCCAAAGCCACGGCTTTAATCCTACCCATATTGCTCAGTAATTTAAAGGCTCTTGTGGTCAGAAAAAGAAAGAGAGATATAGTAAAGAGAGATTCAAAAACAAAGAAAATGTTTAAATGATTTATAGTATTTAAAAATATATGCAGGCTAAAAGTTAAAGTTCTTAAAGTAAAAAACAAAAAAAAAGGGAAGAAAGAAAGTAGTTGGGTGTGGTAGGACACACCTTTAATCCCAACACTTGGGAGGCAGAGGGAGATTGACTTCTGTGACTTCAAGGGGTGGTAGCACATGCCTTTAATCCCAATGCCTGGGAGGCAGAGACAGACAGATCTCTGAGAGTTCAAGGACAGCTTGGTCCAGAGAGTTATTTTAGGTCAAAGATATACAGAGAACCTGTCTCAAAAAGCAAAAAGTCAAAAGTAAAAATAAACAAAATAGAGTTAAAATAAAGCCACACAAAGATGGAAAATACACAGAGAATCTTGATACTGTATGCTATTATGCTTTCTTTGAATTGTTTGAATGCTGAGAAAAGAGCAACAGCTGGTAAAAGATATTTATTTATAAATGCTGCTGAACTAATCCAACATAGATATTTTGAAAATGCCTTGACTTTGAAATTTGGATCTAAGGACATGATGCTTTGAAAAGGAGTTTCTTATTTTGTTTTCACAGAGGGTGAGAGTCTGTGGATTGCTTCTATCCCAATATGGTATGATGGACCACACCCTCCTGAAGGGTTGCTGTGAACACCTTCAGAAAATTGCTTCGCTCAACTGTCAACTGAGATGACCCTGGCACACAGGTTATACCATAAAAGGTCTAAATTACAACGCCCCAATTCAGCAGGAAGCAGTTTGGAGAGAAATAACTGCACCCAGGTTCCCATATATTGTTTATAAATGTTTTCTTTTACATTTAAAAGGGGATATGATATAGGTATGAATAATTTACATTGATATGGATTTTGCTTTAGTGATTTAAATTTAAGGTCAATTTTGTTATATGTATATGTGTTTCTGATCTTGATTAAGGTATTATGAATGTGTAGTTCATTTAAAAATGTAATGTATATAGGTTGTTAATGGATAA
>NC_022021.1:22344230-22364342 GCF_000317375.1 Microtus ochrogaster
CAGGTGTGAGAGTTAGCTGAGAAGAGGCTAGATATAATGGGCCAAGCAGTGTTTAAGTGAATACAATTTGTGTGTTGTTATTTCAGGTAAAGCTAGCCTGTGGCTGGAGCTGGGTGGCAGAATGCAACCTGCAGCTCCCTCAACAGACAGCCTTGACCTACACCTGCTAAGTAGCCTGTCCCTGATACACAGAAAACTGTGAACAAATTGGCAGCATATTATGTTGTGTTGTGTGCCAGGGCTCCCCCTTCTTCATCTCATATCTTACTTTATAGAAATATACCTTACAGTAAAACAGCAACATGCAATTTTTGCTTCTGAGTTTGTTTCTAGAGAACCCAGGCTAAGGTGAAAGGTGTTGACACAGTTTATCCACACTCCCAGTCTGGGATGTTCAAAACTTGACTTCCCTTTCCCTGAGAAATATACCCAGCAACCCGACAAGACCCTCACTAAGCCATTATCAGCCTGTGTGTGTCTTTTCTGTGCCATATCTTGTGACTCCAGGCTGCCCCTAACTCTCACCAGCTCCTGGGGGTTTGGATGAGACCTCCTCCCTGCCTGAGACCATAGTTTCCCTCTCCTTACTTGGCTAGCTTCTACTAATCCTTACTGGAAAACTTTGCAGTTGTTTCTCTTCATGTCCTGAAACGTCTGTAGGGAGGGGTGATATCCTGTCCTTTATAGCACCTAGACTCTATCTAGGGCTTTACAAAGAAATGTCACCTCAGAGAGGCCAAAGAGTCACCTGTGGGGACAAGGTTTCATCATGGCAAGGCCAGTGCTCATTCCTATACATCGGTACTATCTACCCAGAAAGTGATCCACATCCTCTCTGCCTCCGTCCCTCCATCCCTCTGTCCCTCCCTCCCTCCCTGCCTCCCTCCCTCCTTTCTCCTTTCTTCTTCCCCCTGCCACCCTCCCTCTCTTTCCTTTTTCCTTCCTTCCTTTTTTCTTTCTTCCATTATCCCCTCCTCCCTCCTTCCTTCGGTCCCTCCCTCCATCCCTCCCTCCATTCCTCCTTCCTTCTTTTCTTCCCCCTTTCTGTCTTTCTTTCTTCATCTCTTTTTATCTTTCTGTTTGATTTATTTATAGCACTCATGTCACTCGCTCATTCACTGACTCACACATGTGTCCGACACTACCCAATCTCTAGGTGTCACCTATTTTAAATCTAAGTTTTCCTGTCTTTTTTTCTTGAATACCGAATGTCCACCAACTTGGTATTAATGTGTAGAAGGTTATTTGATTTCAGAGTACATATATGTTCAAAGGTTCACAATGCTGAACTGAAAGACTCATTTGCATTATGATATTAAGCAAATCATTTAAGCTTTTTTGTGTTTCATATTTATTTTATTTTGAGATGTGGTTCTATACATAGTTCTGGCTGGCCTGGAACTTGTTATGTAAACAAGGCTGGCTCAAACTCACAGATATCTACCTGCCTTTGCCTCCCAAGTGAGTGCAGGGGTTAAAGGTGAGCACCATCACTTTCAGCTCAGCTTTCCTTACTCACCAAATAAAAACTTAAGAGAGAAACAGCCTCTCTTAGCTGGAGCTGAAAGAGCAAGAAAATCAAAGATGCTTTAAAAAGTTACAGTGATCCCGAATTTCCTGAGGAACCGCCACACTGCTTTCCAAAGTGGTTGCACGAGTTTGCATTCCCACCAGCAATGGATGAGTGTACCCCTTTCTCCACACCCTCTCCAGCAAAGGCTATCATTGGTGTTTTTCATTTTAGCCATTCTGACAGGTGTGAGATGGTATCTTAAAGTTGTCTTGATTTGCATTTCCCTGATCGCTAAGGAAGTTGAGCATGACCTTAAGTGTCTTTTGGCCATTTGAACTTCTTCTGTTGAGAATTCTCTGTTCAGCTCAGTGCCCCATTTTATAATTGGGTTGATTAGCCTTTTACGGTCTAGTTTCTTGAGTTCTTTATATATTTTGGAGATCAGACCTTTGTCAGTCAAGAGAGGCCCTATCATACAACAAAAGTATATGCTCAACTATGTTGATAGCAGCATTGTTTGTAATAGACTGAACCTGGAAACAACCTAGATGCCCTTCAATGGAAGAATGGATGAAGAAAGTATGGAATATATACATATTAGAGTATTACTCAGCAATAAAAAACAAGGAATTCTTGAAGTTTGCGTACAAATGGATGGAAATAGAAAACACTATCCTGAGTGAGGTAAGCCAGACCCAAAAAGAGGAACATGGGATGTACTCACTCATATTTGGTTTCTAGCCATAAATAAAGGACAGTGAGCTTATAATTCACGATCCTAGAGAAGCTAAATTAGAAGGTGAATCCAAAGACAAACATATAGGCATCCTCCTGAATATTAACCTTCATCAGGCGATGAAAGGAGACAGAGACCCACATTGGAGCACCGGACAGAAATCTCAAGGTCCAAATTAGGAGCAGAAGGAGGGGGAGCACGAGCAAGGAACTCAGGACCGCGAGGGGTACACCCACACACTGAGACAATGGGGATGATCTTTCGGGAATTCACCAAGACCAGCTAGCCTGGGTCTGAAAAAGCATGGGATAAAACCGGACTTACATAGCAGACAATGAGGACTACTGAGAACTCAAGAACAATGGCAATGGGTTTTTGATCCTACTGCACATACTGACTTTGGGGGAGCCTAGGCAGTTTGGATGCTCACGTTACTAGACCTGGATGGAGGTGGGCGGTCCTTGGACTTCCCACAGGTCAGGGAACCCTGATTGCTTTTCAAGCTGATGAGGGAGAGGGACTTGATCGGGGGAGGGGGAGGGAAATGGGAGGCGGTGGCGGGGAGGAGGCAGAAATCCTTAATAAATAAATAAATTTAAAAAAAAAGTTACAGTGATCTCTGGTTACATCGCCACTTCACTTTAGTTTGAACTGTGAACTACACATACATCAATCAATCAATTACTATAATAGTCAAAACAGAATTAACACTGAAGGGGATTTCAGAGACATTTTGCTGTGTTCCAAAAAATGAAAAAAAATTGAAGTTCAGAGATCAGAAAGTTTGAATCATGTTTCCTAACTTCTATATCAGAACTCAAATATATAACATATAATATATATGTTTGGATTTCTTAGCCATATGAAAGAAAAATCATGCATATTAAATGCTGTTTTACCTGAGAACTGAAGGAGAAACTGATCCCCCTCACTTTTATCCCCCACTCCTTGCCTCGGTTGCTCTTTATTGATGGTGGTCAGTGTTTCTTCAAGGATAAAATAACCTAGTTGTATACTAGTGTTTCTTCCAGGATAAAACAAGCTTGCTGTGTTGGAATGAGGCTCCAGCGGTACAAGAAGTAGGCATGGAGCTCTGGGTATACACACTGACCCACACCAATTGTGTAACAGGAAGACATTGAAGGCACCAAGCAATCAGCAGTGATGCTAGTGTGTACTGAACTCCAGGTCCTACAGGCCTTAGCAAGTGGATTCAAGAACTATATAATCTAGTTTTAGCTAAGTTAATTCTCACCGAATCCACAATTAGCTTAAAAATACCCTTGTTAAATATCTGTGAATTGAAGATAATGCTGATTGAACATGCACAAGAGAGCATCTATGTTAAAAATCTGGAGGAAACTTTCGCTCCTACTTATGGGCTGTGTCAGACACACTGAGTAATAAGTCACTGGTGGTATAATCAGACCTACCAAGAATCCAGCCAAAACAATCCAAATTATCAAGCATAACATTTTCAACAGGAGTTTATATAAATTTTTTTAACAATGAATTTCAAAATGTTGTTTATACCCTGAAATACTAGCTAAAGGTATATTGAAGCCATCACGATTAGCAAGATATTTTAAAATAAATGCTGCCTGTAGTTCTAAGGAAATATCCTATTCCTCAAATTTTCAGTTAGGAAATCAGCAAAAATATCATAACAATAAAAATCTCATTAGTTTACAAATCTTTGTGCTCGGCAGTTAATAGTACATGTGGGTTTGCTTTCTTATGTATGTAGGACATACATAAGAAGGTCGTTGTAATTTTGGTGTTGAAAATAAATGCCCCAAATCAGAATCACAGAGTTGGCTATGCAAATGCACTGATCTTAAGCTTTTAAGAGTCAAAGCCAAAGGCTGGATTCCTCCTTTCCCATGCTAAACCTGGGCATGCATGTTCACCTCCATGCTACACCTAAACATGTGTGTTCACCTCCATCTTAAGCCTGAATATGTATGTTCACCTCTATCTTAACCCTGAACATGGATGTTCACCTCCATGCTAACCCTGAACATGGGTGTTCACCTCCATGCTAACCCTGAACATGAATGTTCACCTCCATGCTAACCCTGAACATGGATGTTCACCTCCATGCTAATCCTGAGCATATGTGTTCACTTCCTATTCTATTCTCATTCTTTCCAGGGTTGTTCCATGCTATAGAATTGGGAAACATGTTCTTTGCCTAGAACTAGCTAGTTTATAGTAAGTTTCCTTACATCATTTATAAAACTCTTCTTAAACCTTCTACTCAGGCCTACATTGGCAACACTTTGCTATTCTAGACATTACCAACACTAAGTCCCTGAGAACATACAATGAATAACATCACTAGCAATTCACCAAACTAAAATACATATATCCCCAAGTCAATGCCACTTTAAAGGTAAAGGACATTTTGCATCTTAATAAATTATACCATAAATCTTGCCATATTGCATTACAGAGAACTCCAACTGAATGAAGTTGCATGCTACACGATTTACTTATCCTGTACGATCACAGAGGCAACTTGCTTTCCAACTATTTCCTCAGCTGTCAGCAACCAATTTGTCCGGATTACTGCTCTACATAAAAGTGTTACAAGCATGGGGATTTATTAGCTGACTATCGCAAAGGTGGCAATCTTTTTTGCCTGCCAAAATGCTGCTGATCAGAAAGTTAAATAATGTAGATTAACATTATTTCACCTTGCTTGAAATCTGTAGTTCAACAACAGGCACATTACATATAATGTACATATAAGCTTGCTGTTCAAGCTTGCAGTATGGTGCACATCATCTAAATTGGTTCACTGATTATTTTACTGAGGAGTTAAAGGCTTCCAGAAAACAAGCTGAATGCAGACTGTGGTGAGCCGAGGTGAGTCAGGGTACTTGGATTTGTGCCCTAGATCAGCCACTCCTCTTGTGCAATCACCAAGCAGCCTCTTAACCAACTTTGGCTTCGTTCTTCGTATCCACAGAATTGATACAGTATACATGTTCCTTCTCTGCCTCCTCACGCTGAGTTGTATATAAAGATGCTTACAAGCTTGGAAAAAGTCATTCTCATTGCTAATCTATGTCCCTGGTGAATAAATTTTTATGTAAATTAAACAACAATAAGTGTAAACTCCCATATACCGAGATGGTGAAAACTCTGAACACAGTATTAGAAGACGCATACTACAAGAAATGAAGCCATAGAGTTATATGCAATATACTAGTCTAGAACTAGCCAATAGTTAATGTCATAGTGAATGGGTCATGCTAGAAGATACCTCTGCAGAATATGTACACGCTAACTTTTGAGGCTTAATGCAACCATAGTACTGAATGTTCCAGCCAGAATAATAGGGGAAAGAAAAACATGGAAGCAAACTGTCACTATTTATATGTAATGTGACCTTATTTATTGAATATCCCAAAGATCTAAAGCCTCACCAAAACCTATTAGAGGCAATTAAATGTTTTTTCCAAAATGTAGGATCCAAAAATCAATAGAAAATGTCAGTACTATTACTGTCCATCAATAGCAAATTAACTGAAAACTATAAGGACAAGAAACCAAATTTTCAATAGCTATAAAAGTAAAATACTTGAGGATAAAAGTATTTAGAATAAAAGCCTGGGAAGGTAGGTTCATAGATTGGAATAATCTATATTGTTAAAATTTCCGTGCTCCTCAAAATGACCTCCAGGTGCATGTAGTTTCTATCAGGGAATGAATAATATTCCACAAAGAGAACATTTTCCACAAAGAGAATGTTTGTTGCATTCTTAAGCAAACAAACAGCTGAACTCATTCTACTACCTGACTTCCTAATGTATCCCAGAGCTAATAAAGACATGTAGACAAATGGAGAGGAGTTCAGAGCCTAGAGGTAAAGCAAGGTATGCACAACCTAGGATGCTCAGCAAATGTGCCTGATACGCAGATCAGAGCACAGGCAGATTCTTCAAGGAATAGTCTTAGAAAAGCTGGATGTCCACATGCAGAAACCAGACCATGATCTCTCCCAGATGCACAACCCAATTCAAGATAGATGAAAAACTTTAATTAAAGACACACAACCATTAATCTATTGGAGAAAAAAATACATAAACACTTCAGACTCTTTACTTTTATATTTAGTAGTGTTGTTCATGGATTCCATGAAGTGGACACAACATTAATGTCCATTGACTGATGGATAAAGAGATATAATACATAGTCACAGTAGAATGTTATTTGTTCATAGAATAACAAAATTTGGATACTAGAACTTTCCAAAAAGTAAATAAGCTTAGAATCTATCATTTATAGTATACAGATAAAACAGGAGGCCATTATACCTAGTGAAATAACCCATGCATAGAAAAGTAATAAGTGCCATGATCTAACTGACACCAAATCTTAAAAGGCCGACTTTAAGAAAGTTTTAAGTAGATCAGTGTGTCAGAAGTCTCAGGAGGGCCGAGAGATGGGGGCAATGCTGACTGATCAGGATAAGAATCGTGGTGGCTGCACTACATCCGTGAGGCTTTAGGTACAATACTGTGTCTGCATTTATAACCTACATGAAAGGGTTGTGTTTCCACCAGCCATAATAAATGCCTGAGGATTTAGCCATGTTTACCTTGATTTAAACAATACATGATATATATGTTGAAGCATCACATGACACCCTAAAATATGTACAGTTTTATATGTCAATTAAAATGTTGTGGCGAGAGAAGCTTGATAATGTATAGGGTAGTTTTTTCCTAAATATATTAGTTTAGCATTTGAATATAAGCACTGTTCAGACATATTCTAACTCATTAGTTTTTCTCTTTTGTATAGTATCTGTACATTTCCCACAATTATACCTTAAGTTCGTGCCTTCCACCAAGCCATGGTCATATTGACAATATATTAATTCTTCATTTAAAGAATGAATAATCATACTTTTCAGGATTAAATCAAGCTTCAAGTGTTTGCGTTCAAATTGAAGAACATTTATTGAGCATATGTGCCACATACTCTCTGAAGATGCTGCAGTAAACAGACATTCAAATATCCCTCCTCTCATGGAATTTTCATTGTAGTACAGTGGAGGGGATGTTCAATGCAGATACACAGTATGCCAAATAGTGGCTATGTCTATAAAATATCGCAGAGTAGGAGAAAGGGAATATTAAGAAAGCAGGGTTTTCTCAGACCTGTGAAAGTATAAAAGCAAGACAGGCAAGTGACTTAAGGAAAGGTGCCACAGAAGGGGAATGTCTGGTGTGCTTGGGGAGCAGCAGTGTGTCCATAACGGCCGGAGGGCAGAGGAGGAAGAATGCCAGCCTTTCAGACAGGGCTTTGGATCACATCACACAGAGGCTGTTGGCCACAGTAAGGACTTTGCTTCTACCCAGACCATATATGGGAAATAAGTGAAGGGTTTTGAGTAGAGGAGTTAAATTATTTTATTTGTGTCTTAAATCTTTTTTTCTTCGAGACTGGACAGATGGTTCAATAAATAAAGGTCCTTGCTGTGCACATGGGGACTTAGTACAATCCCTGGAATGCATGTGAAGATGGAAGGAGAGAACAGATTTCACAGTGTTGCCCTTTGACCTTGACATGTGTGCTGTGGCACATTCATAAATAAATACCTATCACATACGTATTAAATAAATGCTCCTTACAACCCACAATTAGTGAAGTTGCTGGAGTCCCCACCACTCTCTGAGCCTTGACAAACAACTAAGAACAGCAAGAAGAGTCAAGTTAAAAAAAAGATCCAGAAGTCGAGGAGCAAAAAAACGGGGGTCAGGATGAAGGGGGCGATCGAACAACGATGTTCCTGTGTCATCAAGCTGAGAACAGACCATCAGATGAAGAGACAGGTGGGAGGAAGTGGCTGCTGCCATGGTGAAGGTTCCTCCCTCTCACAGCTGATCTACTGGTGTGTGTAGGTTCCTCTCTCACACAACTGATCTACTAGTGTGTGTAGGTTCCTTAAGAAGACAGTCTCCTGGAAGACCTTCATGTTTAGTTTGTTCACGATAAAAACAAGGCTGACTATCAATTAAAGAAACGAATGTTAGCATTGGACAATTGCCTTCCTCCATTCTCACTCAGACTCAGGAAGTCAGGATTCTACCCCCAGCTATCCACTGCAGGTCTCCAATCGGGCCGCATAGCCTCACCTGCAACAGAGCAGGAACTGGCTGATGGCTTCCTCCACTTGGCTCCCAAGGTACCACATCTCCTCCTGCCCTGTGCTCTACAGTGCACATCTACGCCCTGCTGTCTCTTCACACAGTAGTTCCAGAGCGAATGCTTCAGACCTGAAACCTGGGCTCCTTCCCTGCCCTTGCTCCCTCTGTGAGTTGACCCCTTTGTGTGTTTCCTGCACCACTCAGGATTGACGGTTGCCAATGTGCTAGTCATTCTTATAACTTCCCTTTCAACCCATCTCATACACAACGGAGGACTTCACTGCTGGAATAAATAACATGGTTCTTCACTTCAGACAGTCCGTAGTGAAGCTTCAGCCTCCCGATCCCCGAAAGCTGGATTTTCCCTTGTCTTTTGCTAACACTTAAACTATCAGAGCCTCCTTTCTATACTTTCTTTCTTTCTTTCTCACTTTTGTCAAACACACCAGCAATTCACTCTTCATCAAGGCTGCAGCCCAGTCAAATGCACAGCCACTGTGGACTGACCCTGAGACTGGCAGATATACACCATGACTTAAGCTACCAAGAAGAACAAACTGACTTCCAGAAAACTCTGATAATAGTATTTTTCTGAGAGGCAAAGTGCAAACAAGGCCCCTGTTTTCCAAAGGTTTGATACAGTGCAATTTGTAGTCCACAGTGGTGTTTCCCCAACTTTGTTTGCAAACCAGATACTATAGTTAACTGAAACAGCATTGTCTCCTGTTCCACACGCATGTGCTGAAAGCTACGGCTTAAATAGGTGTGTCAGAATTGTTAAAACAAAACAAAACTGAGGGCCTAAAATGTCAGTTTAGATTCCTCTTTTTACTTTTAGACTGAAATTTCCTTTATGCTGGGAATGTGTGAGTTCTCTTTGGATTGTAAATTCCATGATTACATTGAAAGGAGATTTTTTAAAAAATAATAAACTTCTCTATGCACCGTGCTTTTTCTATGCTGGTAAGTTCTCACACATTTTGATACAATGAACATATGTAACTGCCAAAAATATAAAAATAGACTTTTTAATCAGATACAGTCCCTATCATTCAAGTAGTTGATCTAAATAACCTTAACTTTGTAGAGAAATGTCATTCAAGCCTTAGAACACAGTTTGCTGCATTATCAAATTAACACGATCTGCCTCACTGTCTTCTCCCTTTTTTAAAATTCTGGAAGTCTTTCCTGATGTATTAACTCCTAAGAGGTTATAAGGATTCTGTAGAGATGTAGGACATACCACATCTGATCACTCTGAGAACGAGCATTATCACAGACCACTTCCTACCCTTGAGAGCATCCTTTCTTCTCCGAGTGTCCCATATCAGGTTAAAGTACCCTTTTTCGACTCCCATAACTTTTAGGCACAATTATTCTGACATCTGGAAACAAATTGCTGGATCCAAATTGGAACAGCCTGTCCATCCACTAGGCAAAGCTGCCACCTACTGGTCATTTTTTGAATCTACAGTTGTCAGTGCTGACTGGAGCTGTTATGATGGAAGGTTTCCTTCTTTAAAACTGTTGACAGCCAGTGATAAAGTTTAGATTGTTTCAACAAAAGCTTGTCATCTCTACGGTCAATAAAACACCAATTGCACAAACCTTCCGATGAAATCATCCCTTTTGCCAGCATCTCTGTCCCAGGCGGTGATGTCGATGATCCCCCCTCTTTCCTCATAGAGATGGAAATCAAACTGTTCCCTCCACTGAGGATTCAAAGTTTTGGGCATAATCTGAAAAGGCAAAAATTATTTTAGTTTCAATAGCAATATTTAAAAACAACTTGAGACATTATGCATAAAATCGTGTGAAGGGTAGTAGTTCCACCGAATTGTCCGGGGTGTACATGTATATTAATTAGTCTCTGTTGAGAATAGACTCATGGATGTGTTCAGAGAAATCAGAAAATCAGAAGTAAGCCCTTACACTCTCTTATTATCTATCTTAAATGCATAAAAGGCAGCCTGTCAGCGCAACAACAGATTGAGGTACTAACATTTATTCTATCACAGTTACTGATTGAAGAACGAACACATAGTCAGTTATCTTGTAATAAGAGAAGATGAGAATTCCCAGAGTTCCTGTTTTCTCTCTTTGTGCACATAAATGTTTAAAATTCATGAAAACAGACAATGAACTATGTGGAAGTGGAAGGAATAAGCAAGCATATTTGGGGTGTCTTAGTTGACTCCGTCTTCAGCATTTAGCATTTAGTGGCATTCCACTTCCCATACATGGAAACTGCACATGTATGTGATATTCATGTTGTATAAACAATAAGGAGGTCAAGGCTGCAATTTTGTAATTTTAAATATGCAGGGAATAAACCCAATAAATCAATAAACGAAGTTGCCAATATTAATGTGCTATAAAAATTCCACTTAGCATTTGCCTGGACTACACTCAGATTTGTTTCTCTTGTCATCCATTTTAAAGCAGGTAGGTATGCAGTGGCCTTTTCTCTTCTTCATGTATGACAGACGGGTCCTTAGATGCAAAGAATTTGAAAGCAATGATGTATGTAATGTGTAAAGGTAATGCAAATGAATCACAACTTTAAAGTTCATAATCTGATATTAATCTGCAATAGATCATGAACAGAAAGATCAAAAGAGACACCTGTCCATAGTGGGGTTCATATTTTATGTCTAAAGAGCAGAACTATAAAACTAAGCCAAATAGAACATGCAAATCGTGTTAACTGAGAGAATACAGAAGTGGTCATAGATACCTATTTTTTTTTAAATAGTAGCTGTTTTAAATTTGTTCTTAAGCCCCTGGCGAAAAATATAAATATTACTAGATGGAGCCTATGATAATTCAAATTTCCTCTTCATGAATGATGAACTCCTATGGCATTTTGGAATATAGTTCTTTTGTTTTGTTTTGTTTTTTTCAAGACAGGGTTTCTCTGTAGCTTTGGAGCTTGTCCTGTAACCAGCTCTTGTAGACCAGGCTGACACTGTACTCAGAGATTCACCTGCCTGTGCCTTCTGAGTGTTGGGATTAAAGGTGTGGACCACAACTGCCCGGCTATAGTTCATCTTTTTTATCAGGTCATAAACAGACTAACCTTTTAGCCTTTTATATTCAGATTGTCTTTCTCATATAACTTTCTTCCACCTAAAATTTATGTTTAAATCTTCCATGTGGGCCTCCATAAGATCACCAAATAGCATGCCAGCAATAAACTGCCTATTAATACATCAGTTTTGTGATATTTTGAAGACCTTAAGTACTAATGAAGACTTTCTGGACTAGAAGGGAACTAGATAAGGTTTTGACCCCAAATCCACAAAAGTAAGTACATAAAAGAAAAGGAATTTTCACAAAAATGGCATGTGATTGTCATGTAATTCAGGATGGATGGGAAGTACTCATCCCAAGGTGTCTATGAATGCCAGCTGTTAAAACCTAGAAGTGGATGGATATAACAAGATGTAGCTTCAATTCGTAGGTACGTGCCATTACCATTAGTTTAATAAATGGCATGCTATTGGCTATTGATATTACTTACTATATTACCACTAAAAATTGTTGCTCTACAACTATTACTGATGCCACTAACCTTCTTCCTTTTGCTTTTAGCATTTACTGGGAACTTGCCATCACAGCAGTATTTTAAGCCCTTTGTATGTCTACTGTACATTCATTTAATCTCTTTAATAACTTGCTTAGGTAGACATCATTGTAGTTCTATTTCTGCCGAAGGGGAAATTGACACACAACATCATTAAGTAACTTGTGCCATTGCTATGACACATAGCAACAACAGAGGTTTGACTCTTTGTTTCTTAAATACATCTTAAAATTTCTGCATATGACATGGCCATTGCAATCATGAACACTAACAGTTGTTGCTGTCTGCATGGGGCCTGATGAAAGAAAAGAAAGGAGAAAAAGCAAGTGAGGTAGGAAGGAAGGGAGGGAGGGAGAGAAAGGAAGGGAGAAAAGAATGAAAGAAGGGAAGGAGAGAAAGAGAAAGGAAGGGAGAAAGTAAGGTAGGAAGGAACGAACAAATGAAAGGAGGAAGAGAGGAACATGCTGGGGGGTCAGTTTGAGGAAGAAAATGGCTGGCAGAAGTGAAAGGGGAGGAAGAAGAGACATGAATGTAATTGTAATACATTTTATTTTGGTTTTTCGAGACAGGCTTTGGAGCCTGTCCTGTAGCTCTTATAGACCCAGGCTGGCCTCGAATTCACAGAGATCCACCTGCCTCTTGTAATACATTTTATTGGAGTATGACATAAAACTCAAAAGCTATATGATTAAATAAAATTGCATAAATAATTTTTAAAACACCTTTGGTGTTGTATTGGTCAAAATCGGATTGTATAACATGACCCAGAGTAATCTGAAAGAATTTCATTGCCTGCAAAATAATGTCTGTATCACAGATGCTGGACGTGCTGGTGCTGGGCAATGCCCTGAGCATTTCCGGGTGGGGATATTGTTGCTCTTTCCTCTTAAATCTCACAAATGTGCAGCGAGCTAGTTCCTGGGTAATGGCTGAAGGCAGTGGGACAGAAGAGCAGAGTGGCTCTCTCAAAGCCACCTAGGGCACAGACCAACATTCTATTCCACAACCCTCATTTCAAAGGGGCGCAATGGTCACAGCTCCTAAAGCCTGGCTGCTAACCACTCAGGACCTGCCCACCAGTGGCAGGAGCGCAGATGGAGAGATGTACCTTGCTCTTGTACTTCTGATGCCCCAGTCGGAACTTCACATAGGGGTCACTCAACCCATTGGAATCCATTGCTTTGAGGTCTCGACCCTCGATGAGGGTGATGCTAACAATTCCTCTCCACAGGTGTGACTTCCTGTGCTGGTCTGACAGACGCAAGCTTTGGGTCTGAAACTTTGGCAAAGAAAAAGTAAGTTAGCTTATTGTGTAATAAAATCCAAGCTCTCAGTTGGCCTTGCTCTTTTTCCTGCATAGTTTTTCAAAGAATAGAAGTTAGTCAACTATTGTTTAAAAAATTATAATTTATGGAGTATTATGTATTAATTATAAAATTATTAATAGATTATGGAATTATCTCATGATGTATTTGTTATGTTCAAGGAATACTCAAGCCCTACAGCTTGTAGGCTCCTAAAATTAAAAGATATAGATGTGCCTGTTTCAAAATATGCCTAAAATAACTGTCAGAGACCACAACTATACTTCTCTATTTAATTTTTAAGTTTTAAGAGCAGTTTTTCTATATTAAAATATTTTTTCAGATGGTTTTAGCATGTTAGACTTAGAAATTTTTAAATCTGTCTTACTATCTTAGGGGATAAGTGACTTCTAGAGCTATTTAAGAGACCAGAGAATACAAAAACTAAACAGTGTGTTTACTGACATCTTGCTTTTGCCTGAAACTTGTGTCATGAATATTTGCAATTATTTTTAAGTTAAAATGTGATTTACATTAGAATGTTTTTAGAGTTTTCCCTCATTCTGGTGTATGAATAGTCTAATAATCTCTAAGATGCTCAATTCTAAACCACAATATTCAATCCAGTGAACAAAATCGAAATTGTTTTAAACTAGTGAATTTACTAAAATACCATATGATTTTTAAAAACTGAATGACACTTAAACTAGAGAAAGAGCAATAACAGCAAACACGCTCCATCGGAATTCAGTATCGTGAAGCGCTAGTGAATCCCCATTTCTGTTGATAAGTGTGTTTGACCCACTTACAGTCAGTCATAACAAGAAGAAGTTCAGTTCTCTGCACATAAACTAAAAGTTGGCCATATTTGATGCCAAATCCCTTCTACATCAGCCTCATGAAATTGACTGCCCTGTCCGCTCGTGCTCCCATTTTGACCCCTTCGTTTCTCCACACCATAGTAATGCCAAGGCTAGTTGTGCATGTGCTCATCTAAAGTTATGTATTTCCAGGTACTTTTATCAGGAAAACAGAAACTGTGTGCTTCAAAAGGCAGTAGTCATGGTGTTGGCAATATTTCCCTGGAAATCTTTCTAAACAACGCTATCTGGAGGCGCTTGTCAACAGCAGATTTTGGACACTGATGCTGCCTTATTAACATCATCATACACCTCACCTGTGAGCCTCAAGAGCCGCATTCCAATGAGTCCTGAAAGACAAAGTCTTGGAAAGTATTCGCAAGCCCTGCCTACTGCATGAGGATGCTTTGCTTCCTTCTGTGCCACACAATGGGTTTCTACACTGGATTTTGTTTGAACGAAGTATTTCTCAAAGCAACTGTTTAGAATTCATCATACAAATAATTACTAAGGATTGGCCTTGGTTTGTTTTAGGGTTCACTGCCAGGCCAGTTGATTACTTTTGGTGGTGTTGGGGATTTAACCTGGGACCTCTGACCTACCCTGTCATGAGATTCTGCTTGGTTGCTTGCTTGATTGAACAATTGATGGCGAGATTGTTTCTAACAGCAGCACCTAGGGAGGGTTCTAGACTTTGGCTACAAAAGCACTGTTGAGAAATCTGATAGTTAAAGGAAGAAAACGAATGTTACACCAAGAATAAAGCAATTTTGTTATTAAATAACATGGCTTAATAGCTGCCAATTTTTATGAAGCTTCAAAATTTAAAAGTGTGTGTATGCTGCACATGGTAGCATTTGGCTTCAACTAAAACTCTGTGTAGAAAGCACGGCCTGAGCTCCTGTGTACTGAGGGGTAATTGAGGCACAGCGTTGAGCTACTAAATGGGGAAGGTGTGACTAGAGCCCTGAATTTCTGGATTTTAATCTTAGTGTCTTCCCAAAATGAGTGTTAGGTCAGACACTGTCTTGCAGCTTAAAAATAGCGATGGTTTAAAAGAACACAAAATCCAGTTCAGTTCATTGTCAATAAAGAGGTTCAGGAAATCAGATCATGGGCTTTATCATGTGAGTGCACACGTGTTCATGATGGACAGTGTACTTCAGTATGCTTTCTTCTACGTACTCCCCAGAAGCAGGCGAAGTCCCAGTCACAGCCAAGGTTTACAGGCACCATCTTGGCACATCACCAACTTACATTGCTGAGAAGATTTCTTGCACTGAGGGACACCTGTTCTTTTTCTTCCTATTATATCTTCCTCTTTTTTTTCACATAAGAACACAAATAAATGAGGAAGGAAAAGCATGCTTTCAACGGAGGATCTACCAAATGCCTTCTTTACAAAGAAATGTTATCTTAGAACTGAGAAGGCTTTGTTAAGCAATACAGGAATCAGAAGACGAAGATGAACAAACCGAAAAACAGTTAACCCTGTGGGAATCAAGGTGACCTCTGTTTCAGGATAACAAGAACACAAAGAGTTCTGAAGAGGGACTGACTAGAGAATTTTAAGGGATTATTTTTTGTCTTGAAAAACTGTTGCTCAAAACATTCATTCATATGCACACTGGCCCTCATGTTCTAACACTATTAATTTATATAATTATGAATATTTTTTAGTACTCACTCTGGCATGGATATTACTTATGCTTCTTAAAGTATTTAGTAGTGCTTTTAAATATACTGATCAAAAGTATATTCTTACTCTGAATATTTGGACAATTTAGAGAGACATCTATGCCTATTGAACAATTATGAAAATTTTATTTGTTACTTCCCTTTATTAATATTTTCCACATAGAGTGACTCTAAACAACACACATATATATTGATGTGCTAATAATCATTAACCAAAACTACTTATTGGGAAAATACAGGAAGGCGTAATGAACAGATCCATGGTTGTCCTTCACGGGTTACATCTAGCAGTTGGCTATTTAAAGTATTGCTGTCAGATAAGTACTTGTTAAATCAGAATTATATTTGGCAGAGAAAGTAAAGACAAGGAAAGATTAAGGAGATGATGTAACTCAGCTTGAAAGCCAACAGTCACAAGTGATGAAGGAAATAATCCCTTAAATTTTAAGGAATAAGATCTCAAATTTTAGCAGGAAGATTGTTGAAAATCTTGGGCCTGATCCTAATTCAGTCTTGGGTTTGAAGAACTGAGTCTTTGTTACAAGCACTTTGTGTGATTATCCTACCTATGAGTATTTGAAGACTACTCACATTAGAAACATCCATCCTGTTTTAGGACTAATCTAGAGTATCAACGTGTCAGGTAACACTGCACATGTCCAGGCCAGAAGCAATAATACGTAGTTTTAGCAAGATTTTAGGACCAAATACTAGGCACTTTAAAGAGAATGTTAGTTTGTTTTTATTAATTTTTTGTGAAAAAATCCATAATATGAAATCTATTCATGTGCCTAAAACATTCAGCTAGGAAGTGGCTTTCAGAACTGCCATCAGCATCAGAAGACAGAGTTCATTTAAGACAGGACAAGCCAATGGAATAATTGGTGGAATTTCTTTGTGTGTCTTGGCCATGAGGACTCTGAAGCTCTCTCTGCTGAAGCCCAGGAGGGAGAGCAGGCTGCACTCATCTGAATGGGATGAATGGTTGGAGGACTAACATTCTTGTTTTGAACAGCATGTAACATTAATTCTAAAAAAGTCACTTTGAGAAATGTCCTCATAGTGCAGCGAAGGTGAGCACCAATGCAGTGTCCTGTCCAACTTCTACTTTGTTTTCAGTAGGGTAACATTGCCTAGCAAGAATTATAGGGTGATGGATCCTGCTTAATGGTATTAGTGTTTTGTTAATAGATCCATCAGAAAGAATTTTTTTCCCAAAAATCTGATGTCATTATTTTATTTTGGAGATATTTTTTCCAGTATGAAACAGAAACAGGCTCAAGAAAAAAAATGTTACAAGGACAACAATAATTTATTGTGTTCATTTCCATAGCATCAGTGAATCTTATAAAAATTTTAAAAATATCTAAACTAACAGAGATCTGCTCCACTTATTTTGTGCCTTTGCCATCCACAAGAGCAACCAAAAGAAACAAAAATGTTGCAGAAATTACTCCCCTCCTGAGACCACAGGCAAGCAGTGGGAGGCAGGGCAAGAGATGGCTGAACAAGGAACTCTGCAGGGAAATTACCATGGCGGGGCAGTAAGGTTATGCTTAAGATTTAGCCAGTTGCCAGGAAGAGTCTCTGAGCGCAGTGTATGAGGAAGGAGAGCATTGACCCTAGGCATATCACCCTGAGGGGAACTGAACGGGATGGGCTGAAGCCTGAGTTAGCTCTCATCAAAAGACAAGCTTAGCGAACTTTACCAGAGCAGTTTTGTTCACGACAGGCATCTTGCCAAGACTGATAGTTTAATTTGAAATGCTTATCGGTTACCCACACTCCCTCTATAAATATAGAATTATGACACAAAGAGATTGATTGTTACAGGATTTCAAATAGTTTCGGCTTTCATATAGATGGAACATACTCTGCTCATAGGTTATTGAGAATGGTTAGTTAGAGCCTTAAAGGAATCAAGCCAGCCGGTACTTACTTAAGTACGTTATGCAGTAAAGCAGACGCACAGTTTGTATAAACATTGTCCTCTAATATGTACCAGCAAAGTATACTCTGCCATATAGATTGTAGACGTCTATATTCTCACTGTAGTTAATAACAGTTACTAGTCACATTCCATAAAATACCAAATAGTGTCAGGATATACCCCCTCAGTCTATATTCAGATTTTAAAAACTAAAAGCAAAACCAATCTGTGTAGATGTAGCATATGACTGAGGAAACACAGTCCAGTCTTCTCTCTGCTATGTACAAGTGACCCTTGGGTTTTGTTACTCTGATTGTGTTACCTGTGCAAATCCTAATTCTTCCAAATGAGACCCAGATCCTGCAAGACTGAAGAGAAAGGCATGGCTCGTGGGCTTCAATGAGCCATGTACAGAAACAGCTCTGTTCTGTATTCTCAGCACAGAGGTGAGACATGCTTATCTGCGCAGGCCACAGCCAGGAAAAGATAATGCTAGCCTAAGATGATTGCTTTGTGCTGCAGAAACTAGGCAGGGGAGCAAGTAGCAACTCAATCAAGACACGACATGCTCTATCCTTTCCTTTCCTACAGAGTTTATTCCAGGGATTTGCAGCCGGATGATGGGGTCCAACGATTGCTTGCAGAAAGTGCCTGGTGCATTGTGTGGCCTGGTGCGAAGTATCTTCCTGCTAATAGAACAAATCCTTCTCTTGAAGATGATTCACAGCCACTGAGGGCCTCAGAGAAACTCCTGGATTTTATCCTTAATTTTTCTCTCACTGCTTCTTGATTCAATTTATGCTGCCAGGAAGTTCATTATATTCAAGGTGTTTTAACTATTCACTCTAAGTTTGTGGCCAAGTAGATCTCAAACCTTTATTGTTATGTTTAATGTACATCCCAATTAAAAACTATTATATATATTTTAGCCATATCCAAATATTAAAACATCTACATGTATTTACCAATGATGCAGGAAAGAAAAATAATAGTCCTTGATTTGACTTACAAGATTTTCCTTTAAAACCTTAAATGGAAATTTATAAATATTCCAAGAGTCTTTTTATATCTGAAATGGAAATGATCTGTGACCTTTTCTGGGGGAGTATATAGTATATACTTGAGTTGTTCACGATGTAAGTGCTGGAGTACAGGGTCCCACTCTTGTTTTACGTGGTTGATAACGCCTCTTCCCCTTTGTGACAGTCTTCCACACTTCTACTTGACCTGACCATGAGGCACGTCCTGATGTCATCCTGACTGTTCTGCTTTTTCTACACACTCTTCTTCGCCTGTCATAAATATTTCCTCAATGTTTATGTCTGTCTTGGCATATCCCCGTTCTTTCCATTAAAACATATTTAATCCACTACAATGCTTTTGGAATATGGTTTCTGCAGTTAATTCTCTTCTCAGAATCTTAATGCCTGTTCAGTGAAAATCACTGGAGAGAAATAGAAGCGTGTAAACTGTGTGGAAGAGATGAAGAAGTAGAAGCATGCTAACTGTGTGGAAGAGATATTCAAAATGACCCTTATTTCGTGGGAAGCTAAACATCTATAATAAAATCTGACCCAATTAGCGTACTCTGATTTGAACTCCTATAATGTTTATTGTTTTCAGGAGAAACACGGTGATTGCTATATCCACTGTGTAATGCTCCGTCCTGAGATACGTTGTCCTGATGAATTCTAATATTATGCCTTTGGGTAACAAGAATACCTCTGTGTCACTTACATCTTTTATTTTCATTATTTTGCTTTTAAGAAAAGTAAGCTATAAACAGGACTGACATTCCTGCTGTGCAGACTCTCCCTGGATTTAGATTTGCTCAATGTGACTAACTAGTCAATCTGAGACACACATGCTGACCCTTCCAACAGAAATGATGCTGCTTTCCTCACAAAACACATGAGCACTCATTTTCTCTTTTACTAATCTCATTTAAAATTATGTGTGTGCATACATGTATACGTGTGCATGTGTGTGCATATGAGTACAGTCTCTGTGAAGGAGAGAAGAGCGGTTTAGTCATCTGGATATTTTATTACTGGTGTTTGTGAGCTATGGAACTTGGGCACTGGGAACTAATCATGGATTCTCTATAAAGGAACATATATTCTTAACTACTGAGCCATCTCTTTAGTTGTTATTTAATTAAATTTTTAAAATAATTTTTACTTTTTGAGATAATAAAAAGCTAGACAATTTTCCCCTTCCTTTACCATCCCTCATACCCTCCCATGTACCTCCATTCTCCCTCACACTCATGGCCTCTTTTTCTTTAATTGATGCTGTGTGTGTGTGTGTGTGTGTGTGTG
>NC_022021.1:22364442-22368701 GCF_000317375.1 Microtus ochrogaster
AGAGAGAGAGAGAGAGAGAGAGAGATTTCATGCATATATGTGTCTAAGTATTCTTAAATACGTAAATACCTCAGTCTCTATAATGTCAACTTCTTTGTATGTTTTCAAGGCTTACTATTTTGCATTGGATAATCAGTTGGGGGCTCTTCCCTAGGGAAGACCATTTCTCCAACTCTCAGCATTCCTTAGTTGCTTGCAGTTCTTTGTCTAGGGTTAAAGCCTCATGAGCGCCTCCTGTCCATTTTGGTTGTCTATTGGTTTCATCCTTGTTCATGTTCTGTTTAAGCAGCTATGTTGGTGAGACTTCCTGGAAGTGGTTTCCAACATTCCTAGAAAACACTCTCACAGAAAACTTCCCAGTCCTCTGGCTCTTACAATCTTTCTGCCCCTTCTGCAATGATCCCTGAGTCTTAGGTATTAGAGATGTGTTGGATAGGAATCATTTTGAACTAGGTTCTACAACTCTGCGTTTTGATTGGTTGTGGTTTTCTTTCATGGTTTACATCTGTTTCAAAGATAAGTTTTTCTTCTAAGGGATTACTATCCTTATGTGACTAGGCCCTGGAGAAGATGTCCTTTGTTAACTTTAATAGTTACCTTACAAATTAATGAGTTTTGTTATACCTTTTTATACTGTACACTCCATATTCAGATTTTATTTATATTTCAGCTGTTTGGAGTCTTTTTGCATATTTGAACATGTTCAGGGAAAACATCTTTTCAAATGTATCTCTAAAATGTTCATGAAAATACCAACACTTCATGGGCAGAGAGATATGGGGCCAGTTATCAGAGTGACTTTTGATGTCATTATGTGAGATGTTTCTCAGCCTAGGCTTGATTATCAAACACTTCTTCAATAATAAGAAACTGTTTTCACAGAGCATTTCCTTGGCTAGACACCCAAATGGAAGCCCTGTCGCTACTCATTCTTCCAAACATTTATTTCTAAAGAGAAGAATGTTGCTCCTGCTCAAATCCTCAGGGCTCTTCAGGGAAACGACATCACTGCTCTGGGCCTTAGCTTCCTCATTGGCGGGATACATGTCCCTTAAGAAGTTTGCCTTTTGTTCAATTAATGTGTCACCACTTAACGTTCTGTGCCCAGAAGAGATCTCACCACTGTATCTTGGGTGCCAAAAAGCTATAATTTAAACCTACACATTTGTTCTAAAATCAGATACTTCAAGAAATAGAGAAAGGTTATTGAGGAATATTGGGAGAAGGAAGAATGGAACCAAGTGGGAGACTAATTTGGAAACAACAGAGCATAGAGAAGTTGAAGGAGCCCTGTAGAAGGGAACATGGAAAAGGCAGTAATTACAGTACTGGTCCTTGTGAATCTTGACTTCAAATTACTTGTCTGCATGTCTGCAGCACAAAGAACAAACTCAAAGCAGAGTGTCCCAAATTTTGCTCTCAAATAAGCAAGAAGTCCTCTTTCCTTTAAGGATTTAAAGAGGCTAGCCTCTATATTCATGGCAAACCCACGAACACACAAGAGGAACAAAGATTGTTTGGGCAAAAGTACAGAGTAACATTAGTGAAGGTAACTTCTGTAAAGACAACAGAAAGGAAACAGCACAGCATAACCATTCAGCTGGCTCATGGCAATAAAAGGCTGCAAAAGAGATGTGTGTTGGAGCAGGCAGGATAAGTAGCTGACTGGCTCAGTGGTCAGAGCCCGACTTCCCACGGAATTTGTGCGAGGAGATACTACAACACATCTCCAAATTCTAAAGGGAAAATGTACTTTTTGAATACAAGTGGTTTGAAATAAAAAAAAAGAAAATAGCAAAGACTCTAAAATATAATAACTTCCCTGCAATGTCTACAAAATCATGGCCTAAATGGTTTTCCTTTTCTATATTTTGATGAGAGAGAAATTTAAACACAGAGACACACACACACACAGGGAGAATGACATGTGACACCTGTAATAAATACCACAGTCGACAAACAGCTGGGAATAAACAGTCCCCCAAAGAAGCGTGGTCCTGCTCACACATTGACTTGGATCTTTGCCTCCAAGACAGTGAGACTATGCATTCTGCTCGTGAGCTGCTATGTCTCTCTTAGTTACACGAGTCTTGGACAGTTAATATAAAAGGTGCGAATGGAATTTGTTTTGTGACTTTTTTTAATGGCCCACATAAATGGCAACAGGAAAAGCATAACTACAGAAAGCAAAATTGAATGCAAGGAAAAGAAGAGACACAATGGATGACAATTGTTCCAGAAGAAGGGGAAATGCAACCGAGATCTGGGGTATGACAATATAGGGAGACCAAACATCTCCCTGAGATAAGAAAGCCCTCACTGAGTGGCTCAAACATGCTCTTAGGCAAGGGAGAAGAACTTCTGGAAGTTTATGCTCATGGTTCAGGGACAGTCTTAAAGCACCATAGGGTCTGGTCATAAACCAGTAAGCGCTGTGCATAGTGCAGTTACATAAGAGGGAAACAGATGGCAGAGTTCAGTCAGCAATGATTAAATCAAATTCTGTGGAAATTCAATATCATTTTCATTTAAATCAAAAGCAGAGTTAATGCTTACTCATTCATATTTTTCAAAGAAATAGCAATGACTATTTCTTGTACATCTCCTAGATGTGTTGCTTATAATCACTTTGATAAGAGTAAACCTTCTAAGAACAGAAAGATAGCATTAACAAATCAGTCTTCCAGAGGGAGACAAAGAGCCTCTGTACACTTGCCTCCTTTTCCTGGGAGGTCTCTGGAACTGTAGTGCTTAAAACCTGACTAAACTTACTCCTGCAAAGAACAGCTATAAGAAAAGTTTTCAGAAGTATAAAATTTCCAATGTTTTTTAAGTGAGGACATAAAAAATTTGTTGATATGACTTAGAATTAAGTCAACAAAGAAGGAAAATGAAAACATCTGTCAGTAAGCTGCTTATAGAGCCAGAATTCTTAATTCCCAATAGCTATTCAGAAATAAAAAATTAAGAATATTAATATTAAAGCATTTCAACATTATTCAACATTATTCTCCAAAAGAAAGACTGCACAGAGAGAAGTGAGATTCAAACACTTCATTTTCTGAGAGTTTCTAAAAGCAAACAAATATTTAGCTAAATTTTGAGATGTTTTTGAGAATACCTAATTATTGTCAAAATTACAACAAACCAAAACAAAAAGCAAACTAAAGGTAATTTGGAATCTACGATTTCTTCTCTTGAATAGATGAGTCTCTTTGTCTTCTTCACCCCTGACGTCATTGAGGGCAAAGTGTGAAGGTGTTTTCTATAGGTTTTAGAGTTCACTTACTGTGCTTAACTGCTCACTAATATATCTCTGAGTCTGATGTTCATGGCAGAGAATACAAGTACTAAAGCACATCACACAGTTTTAATATGAAGTAGACAACATTGTTTCTTTTAGTAAAACAATTGTGCTAATCATAGACTATGAGATTGTTTTAAAATACAGAAGCAGAAATCTTATTAATAAAACATTAACTAGTTAAATTCTTTACAAAATTTCTCAAATTAGCTGGTATGATACAATTGTACAATAAATACAATAAAATGACTTCATTAACTTGAGCTCTGAGCTACATCCTCAGCCCTAATTAATTACATTTTAATAAGCTTAAATTTCTTTTCCTTTGGAATGTACAGTGCTCTAGTCTGCCCCTGAGTATCAGTTATAATGAAATCATGGAATGCTGATAAGAGTTTGGGGACAGTTCAATTATAAAACTCTCATGAAGAGGAAGAAATCTTACTGTGCTTTTGTGATACCAACTAGGATTGTAGTGGTCCAGCATCTTACATCATGTCCAAGGCATAGTAAGGTACTCAATAAATTTTGTTAATTGACTAAGTAATATTTGATTAAAATCTTATATTTTTACCAAACATGAAAAAATAAAGTAGAAAAAGTATTTAATATTTGTCAATATTAATACTTTAAAACTAGACAGAAATGCTTTACAGATTACTATGTTTAGTAATCTGTATCTATTTAACCCAATACATTTCTTAATGCAACAAATCATGATTTTATAAGTTGCTTGCTTAGAGTTTGGTCAGGTAGCATTGGTTATGGAAGAAATTATCAGAAAAAGGTTTTTCATCTAAAATATCATTTGATCAGTAATAAAGGCTACGGTTTGTTTACATTTACACTTTATAGTTTTCAGGTGACACACTATCACAGTAGAATCTAATCAATAAAAATCCTCTAAAAACTACACTTATGTTTCAACTGTTGTCTTTCTTGATACCATATTTTT
>NC_022021.1:22368986-22369668 GCF_000317375.1 Microtus ochrogaster
ATCTTGTGGGGTCTGGGAAACGATCTCAGGTCACAAGGCCTGTGGAAATGTGCCCTTACCCATTGAGCTATTTCTCTGGTTCATTATCTTATTATGTAACTTAAAGAATCTTCTGGATTTTAGAGAAGCAGCATGCTTTCTTTTGAATCATCATTTCTCTTCACTTCGATTTATAAATATTTAAGTAATTGATCCACAAGTGAGGCAATTTTAAAAATAAGGTTGCAGTATCGTATTGAGTGTGGGATCCTAGCTGTGTAAGAGCATTCACTCTACATAAGAGGAGGCAGTATCAAAAGTTATATTCCCCAGTGAGTTTAAATTGTAAGTGCAGATAAAGTTTTACCTCTAAATCCAGCACAAAGCAAATATTTAGAGATAATACTAGCTCATTTAAAGCTGTAGATAGTATGTGACTGACACGGAAGCTATACTAATATTATTTTCTAGTCTTCTTCAGCTAAAAGCAGAGGACACTTACCTAATTGTTGGCTTAGTATACAAAGAAAAAAGCTATTCATGAATTTGGTGGTTGGGGGTTTTAATGATAAAGATTTAGGAATAAAAGCCCAAACTATTGGGTACATTTAGACCCATCCTAGTCCCTAGGCTTTACTTTTTAGACCCACCCTAGTCCCTAGGCTGTACTTTTTAGACCCTCCCTAGTCCCTAGGCTGTACTT
>NC_022021.1:22369768-22383416 GCF_000317375.1 Microtus ochrogaster
TTAGACCCTCCCTAGTCCCTAGGCTGTACTTTTTAGACCCTCCCTAGTCCCTAGGCTGTACTTCTTAGACCCTCCCTAGTCCCTAGGCTGTACTTCTTAGACCATGATTCATTATTTTTATCACTCATCAGTTACAAGTTTTAGTTTATTTTACAACCCACATTCTTATGTAAAATTAAGGTCTTTATTTCAAGTAGAATAGTCTATTTATTGCTGTGAACTAATATGAAATTTACAATAGACCAACCCAGAGTAGTTATTATTGGTTACAACAATAACAACAAAAACAATAAGAAAAAATAATAACAATAGCAACAACATTAATAGAGAATAAAATTATCATCACAACATCAATAACAATAAAAGTAACACCAATAACAACAATTAAAACAATAAATGCAACAATAGACAATAACTACAGTAATAAGTATAACAACTGCCACAGTTACAATAGCAGCGGCAGCAAAGCTCTGGCATTATGATGAGCCCTAAACAAAGGCACTGATTTTAATTGGGGGAACACAAACCAATCGTGAATTCCAGAAGAGCCTTGAGTCAAATCATTGTGTTCATATTAAGTAACACTTCAGTGTCCATAAGACAAGAGACTTCAAAGTGAGGTGGAGCGGCAGTAAGACAGTGTTAAAATTATAAATCAACATTTAAAAAGAATTGAGCACAAACACAGACATCAACTTGATAAAAAGACAATTGCCAAAATTATCCTGAATAATGAATGACTGAACTGCTTCTGTTGAGGCTTTAAATACATTGAGTATTTAAAGTAATTAAAAGATAAAACTTCTATCACACTACCAAGTTTTGAACTATTTAGGCCTATTTTTACCTTAAAAATATTTTTGAACTGTAAGTAAATTTATCTTCAAAGATGAAAAAAAATCAAACTATAAGTCTAACTACAAGTCAATCATATTTTTAGAACAAAAATCTCAAAGATAATTTTTCTTCATAAAAATAAAAGTCCAGTTTTACCTAAACTATTGACTATGAAAATAATTTTAAAACTGTACATAAAATAAATCATAAAAATCTTTTAAGATTTTGTTATCAATTGGAATGAGGATTAACTCTCAATATTTTATTTAAAGTGATACTTTACAATTAGGTCAGTATGCAGATCTTGAAACATAATTCCCATTATTGTAATGTAGGAAGTCTTCAAGAATCAAAATAATCACAAGAGAAAAAAATGTCACCCTAAAATTCAAATGTCAGAATCAAGTCAACATTCTAGATGTTATGATTTTTTATATGCACATGACAAATTTCTTTTCATTGGTGCAATTTCAGACATTTAAGAGATTAGAAATATTTATAAGCTCTTATGCAAATCCATTGCATAAAGAGTCCTGGTCAGATAATAACTGTTCATGAAAATCAGGATCATGGGATGCTTCCATCCCAGCAATAAACAATGATTTCGAATATTGACTAAGCCTTTGAATAATCATGTCAACCAGGATTTTTGTAGTAAAGTCCTTGTAAAAGTATAAATTATTTTCATTTGAGTATTTAAAGTAATTAAAATGAATAAATTATCTATAATCTATTTATGTCTATCATCTATCATCTCTCTATCTATGTATATCTATCTGCCTACCTACCTATCTATCGCTATGTATGTATCTGTCTGTCTGTCTATCTCTCATCTACCATCTATCTACCCATCCGTCCACCATCCACCTACTGACCTATAATCTATTCTTCCACCATGAGTCCATACACATCTCCGTGTCGACCTTCTGCTCCACTAACCTGAAGTCTGATCCATTAGTTCCCCATTCTAATTAGCTCAGGGAGGAAATTAGTCGGCATTTTATTAACACATCAAAGGGACAAAGGTCAGCTGGCAATCATGCAATAAACATCTTAGATGTGGGACACAAGCTTAGTGGATTCCATCTTGTGCTTAGAGTTACATTTTAGCCTTTGAATTTAAACCAGATCAACCATATCCACTCCAGAAAGATCCACAACATTTATAAGTTCATCAAAAGCAGCCAAATAAGTGTAATGTCATGGTTATAGAAAATCTCTGTTATATGAGTTAAAGTACAAAAATCTAATTTTATGTCTACAGGGAAATATTGTCAAAACATCAAGGAAAAATCATTTCAATGTAAGATCTAACTATGACTTCATATACTTCTTGGGATAATCAAATATCATGCTAATATATAATGTTTATAAAATATATGAACTTGTTACAAATGTAATAACTGAGGTCCAAATACATGCTGAATAATAGAACTCCTCATTTCTGGTCACCATTTGCTCACTGTTGACATTTTAGAATCCCAGAACAATTGATTCTGATAGAGGATATTATTTTATAGTATTTTTTAAAAAGAGTTGCTAATAATAATATAGCCCAAGTAAGGAATTTAAATGAAAGTTTGTTTCCTTCAAAACACATAAGCGTTTCCCATGTTCAAAGACATGTACATATAATTATAAATA
The DNA here is from genome assembly GCF_000317375.1 of Microtus ochrogaster. NCBI lineage: Eukaryota > Metazoa > Chordata > Mammalia > Rodentia > Cricetidae > Microtus > Microtus ochrogaster. Next base: position 22,372,250 of record NC_022021.1, read on the forward strand.
GTGTGCTAAAGTAGAAGCACCATGACCACTCCGCTGAGAAAGTCTCCTCCCAATAGTCTCCATTCATTACTACCTTTTCCTCATCTTTATAATCACCTGTTTATCAGCAAATGATGTCTTAGTAAAAAGACCCCATAATCACTAACTAATATCTTTTTCATCATGCCTATGTGTGATGTTTAAATCTGTGTTCATCTGTTTCTGTCCCCTACTTAAAGCAGTTACAAGTCACTGATGAATTTTTAATGTGTCATGCAAGGGACCAGGTTAACTATGCCCTGCAGTCTTATGGAGCTCAGTATTCCCTAGTATAAATTCATGATATCTTTGCCTGAAGTCTTATTAAAATTGCTTCATTCAACCAATGGGTAAAGTATTTCATTAAAATCATGCTAAGTGATTATAATAAAAATCTTTGTAAGAAGATGCATTACTAAAAGAGATGTAGGCTGCCAAATAACAGATCTAGTAATGAGATACCACCAAAATAATCTACATTATATTATTCTAAGAACAGAATTTTAAAGAAAACAACTAAAATTGTTATAGTTAGAATTTTGACAAGTATATCTCTATGATTACAATAGCATTTTCTTTTTAAAAATAATATTTTGATTTGCTCTTTGAAAATTTCACACATGCATACAATATATTTTAATCCTCACCAACCTGTCACTACCTATGTTGCTAACTGCCCCCAGAACTTCCCCAACACATCTCCCTTCCAACTTTGTGTCTTTTTTAATTACTTTCTCACAGACTCCAATTAGAGTTGGCCTAGTGCATGGGCTGGCGGTCCACTTGACTCGGAAGGTACACCTACAAAGAAAAGCCACTCACACTCAGAAGTAATCAACTGCCAGTAGCACTTCAGCTAAAGGTTAAGTAAAGCTAAATACTGTAGCAATATTCTTCAGATAATGGAAGTAATTTATTGAAAACATATGTTTATTATTTTTTATAAGGTAAGTTCTCACTGTATACCACAATCTGCTTGGAAACCATAATTCTGCCCCATCCACCACCAGGCTTAGCAGCAACTTACTTATCATTACTCATCGTGACCACAGATAAACTCTCCTCTTAGCAGTAACTTACTCATCATTACTCATGGTGACCACCGATAAACTCTCCTCTGGGTTAAACACAGGCATGCACAGCCGGCCAACAGAGACAATTATTTCATTTCCATTTTTGTTTTGACCCCATAAAATTTATTCAAATATATATAAAAGCTTCTCTTTTGGTCACATGGACTATTCTTGATGAATAACTTAACCTTAAATAAATTATCAATGATAGGCTTCTTCTAAAGAACAAAGAGCTGAAATAACCCAAAGTGTCGCACTTTCCCTCCTGAGGTGCATTTTGTCACATAAAGGGAACGCTTTGACCTGGATGGTTACCCAGCTGTCTGGTTTGGGTAGAGGCTGATTCTCTGCTTTTCTCTAACAACGCTCTTTCATTACAGACAAGCGTAAGAGGGGTTTAAAGTGTACGTGATGGAAAGTGTAGTTAGTGAGAGATCATATTGACGATATTCATGGACGCTATCACACTCAGAAGAGACGCTGTGGAATTAACTATTGGCTGATTTGCATGTACTTGAAATCTAGTCCTTACTTTGACATCTTGCTTTTCACAGATACCTGGAGGTGCATTTTCTCCACTTTTATAATGTGATAACAATTGACTTACAATAATCAAGAGGCTTGTCTTGAATATTTTGAGGTCCCTGTCTTCTGGAGCACTGTTCTATTATTTCAATAGTATATACTGTTTCACAGCATGTAAGTACCACAAATATTTCCACGAGAGTCTCTGACAGAGGTGTGGCAAATAATATGAACAAAATATGAATAAAACCCTTATTGCCCAAAGTGAAGTGACAAGCAGGTACTTAGACAACAGGAACTTTTATGAGCTGTGTACAAGATGTTCACGTCACAAAAGGAACACCAGTGGAGTGACTCTCATGTCATCGTTGGTGTTCAAAGACAAACTTCAGATTGAAGTCTTGCCCTGAAGATGACAGATGATCTGATTCCTGCAAACTACAACTCCAGAGGAGAAAATTGTTTCTGTCTATAGGAAAAGCCAATGATGAGCATGGTAACCACTAAAAATACCAGTGCTTGTATTTGAGTATGATTCAACCATATTCTTTCTAAACTCAAGAGAAGACTTCTCCTATTAAGGCCCAGATTTTAAGGAGAAGAACACAGCTTAAACACCCAGAGCCTGCTTGCCCATCCCTTAGCTCTTAAACACCGCTGCTTGGAGGAAAAGATTCAGAAACAGTGCCAACTTGGGAGACGCATGAAGACCAGCAAAGTAGGTAATAATTACAAATGTGAAATTTCCCATGAATTTTTTAGTACAACACTGTACTTTTATAATACTTTCTGGTGAATATGGAAAGTGTTTTAAGGCAGAGTAAAAATCTGAATGAATTAACAAGTGTTCATCATATTCTCATAGAAAAAAACCAAAATGAGTGAGCTGATTTTAACTCGCTCGGCATTTAGAATCTCTATGAAAATGTACCAAGTTAAAAATTCCCTTAGTCTAATATTAACACCTGTACTAAATATAATCTGTCAACTACTCAAGTGAGTGCTGAATTAGACACAGGCATTTTTCATCTGTGGTGGCAAATTTTCAATGTTTAAATTGATAGTTAGCTATAAAACATTAAGAACTTTATATGTAAACATAATGGGAATAATATATTTGTTATTCATTTAAATATTTTTATAGATTCAAGGAATTATGTGGATTTATATTTACTTTATCACTAAGATTAATTAAACAAATTAAACGTCCTATAAAAATCTGTCTACCATCTATCTATCTATCTATCTGAATGTATGTTAGAATGGTTCCTTCTCTCAGACCAGACCTGGCTTTTATTTCTTTCCCCTCAGCCCTTTAAGTGCTGGGATTTCAGGGATTAAGTGCCTTTCAATACACACAGCCAAAAATGATACTTCTATTCTCTCTTCATATTTCAATAAAACACTCTTCATATTCATTAATCTCAAATACTATGTAATACCAGTTCTAGTTAAACTCATTTGGAAGATGATGGGTTAGTAGGTTTTCACACAAAAATATCATCATAGAGTCACAGGATGGGGAAAGTCTTATGTACATTTTAGAATCAACACATGTCATATAATATTAATTCTAAAGTACAGATACAGCAATAAACAGTTCAACCATTTCTTTAAGTCTTTAAAGTTTTATTTTGCCAGCATGTGCTTCTTGAGAGGTCTTAGGGTGAGTTAACTCTTGGTTGTCAGCAGAGACAGAACTGGAGAGTAACGTGAGACATCACGGCGAACATAAAAAATATTTATTATACATATGTTCTTAATTCCCAGTAAAAGGAAAGGAAAATGATGAAGTTGAATAACAACTCAAGAGCATGAGTTATCAGAATGAAAGAAGAAAGATTGCCAGTGTTCCAGGGTCTAAAAAAATCAGAACTATTAAAAGGAATATTGACCTTTTAAGTAAAAATTTAAATAGATGTCATTTTAACGAAGGAAATCTGTTTAATTTTTTTCAAAGTATGGTCATAAAAAAGTTCATTTTCCTGATAGGTATCTATGCTCAAGAGTGATGCCATCGCCAAAGAACTGACATCACCAAAACTGCTATGTGTCTTGCATATGTGGTATATGGAAAGCTCAGGGCATTTCCAGAGTCACCACGCCTCTCACGCCAGAAGTGAGACAAGGTACTGAGGGAGAACTGTCCTCAAGTTTCAATGACACAAGGACTTTTGAGTTTAGAAAGCAGAATACTTAATTTTCTGTGAACAAACCAGAAAGTTTCCTGGCTACTTCTGTTGGAGCCGTCCCAGCCCTGGTCTCGTCACTTACATCCTGGAGCAGAGTGATTTTGTAGACCCTGTGGTGCAGAGTGGGGACTGAGGCAGAGAATGAGGCTGAGGAGTAGCTAGAGAGAAGCTGAACAACGCTTGGAGCACTCTGCCACCCGTGAGATTTCTGAGACTTAGAAAGTGTCGCATGATTGGCTTAGAGTTTATGGGAGGGAAAAGAGCAACTGGCAGTGATGAAACTTTGTGGGATAGCTGGGGAAATGAGAGGAACTTGAAGCAGCTAATAGTCTTCTCCACAAGGAAAGTTGAAGATCACATGCTAAGAATTACCTTACTGGATCTTTTCCAACTCTTCCTCCTTAGCATAGTCTGTGAATGAAATAAAGCACTTCATTATCTTTCATCCAGCACAGAGCAGGGCAGCCTTGTTTTTAGGGGATATGTAACATTTATCAGCCCGTTAAATAGCAAAATGTTTCTAGTAATAACTACACAAGACTGCTACACACACACACACACACACACACACACACACACACACACACACACACACAGAGGGGTGAGGCGGGAATGAGCGCGCAAGCAGTTTCTTTCTGGTTCAAAGATCACTTGCATTATTCTTTTTATGAAGAGGCGAGACAGTATATTTTAAGTATAATGGAATGCTTGGAATTGAAATTAGTTAATTCTAAAGCAAAAATACAAATTGAGTTTCATGATTTATAATTGTCCTTTTTTGGAGGTGAGGGTTGAGAGTATACCTTGACGTAATTTGGCATATAGCATTTTTTCTTCAACTTTTATATCTAAGGCCTGTTGCTTTGGGTATATTTTAGAGACATTTATAGATTTAGTTATTTTTAACTAAATCTTTGTCTCCAATGTTACCAACTCAGGAAAAGGCTGCTTAATTTTTTTTTCTAAAATATATCCTTTATAATACTGTGAGGTTGGCTTGGCTAAATGTCTTAATTAAACTTCTGGAGATTGTTACAAGTGCTTAAGAATACTGGTCTCTTGTATTTGCATAAAGTAAAACACAAAGCTTCCCAAATTTAAATAATTCTCCCATTTATTATTAAACATTTCCCTTAAGCACCTATATATAAACTTTCCTCTTTGCCCTACCATGCCTTATGGTTGTGGTTGAGACAAATAAAGAAGAAAGTAGAGAATGTTTGGGGGAATGACTGTGGCTTCTGTGTTAGGGGTGACATCAACGTCTCTTTCATCAGAATGCACTATGAAGAAGGTCCATTCTTGAAAGCACTCATGCCTTGTTAAAATGCATGATAAAAAGTACTTTCTCATAAGACTAAGCCATCCTTTGACCTGAAGTTGGAGAATGGAATTATGTAGCAACTTTAGGGTAGGAAATAGGAGAATTGTAACATTCACAAAAATATATTGCTTTTATTTTCTCTATTGACATGAAAGAATGATGTATTTCCAAAGCTTATAAAAATTCACCTCCCTGATATTCGAGGAAAGAACAAGTGGTGTTACCAAATAATACAAAAAAGATAGTTTATATTTTCTAAGTGCTAAGGTATAATTCAGTTTGTAGCAACATATCCAACTATTAGTTTGGAAGGAGACATGGTGAACACCTAATAGACTATTGATGCTGGATTATTGCTATTGATGTTAGGTGAATGATTGTCATCACCACTGACCATCACCAATAAAAATAACATGATCACCTCCTCCACATCACCAAAGGTCATGTGCAACAAAATTCTTCAGTGGTTAGTCATATCTACAAGAGATCCCCAAGCAAGAGTCCCATGATTAAGGTTTGACTTTGTCAGAAGAGTCTCAGTGCATTTGATCATGGCAATTTTGAGTCAAAACAAATGAAAACAATTAGAATAAAGAAATAAAGATTACAATACCTTAACTAGTGGTTATTTATTAATACCATTAAGCATCTAAGGATCTTATAAAATCAGTTCCATAAGAAGCATTAGTCTGTGAAAGTAGTAAGAAGTGGGAACTCTCATGGAAAAACTTGGCAACATTTAGGGACACGTGCTTCTGGACAGAGCAACAGAAGCAGTGCAAACAGTAACTTCTGAGCTAGAAAACAAAACAAAACACAGCTCTGGTTTTTGATGTCTCTTAAATTTTGGTGGTATTTTTCAAACAGGGAAGTTAATATGAGAAAAACAGCATGATTTGGCAGCTACAGGTCCAGTTCATTCTCTCGAATCAGTATCTGCTATAGATCAAGTGACTGTCAAAATGGCCCCAAATTTTATAACAAAAGTTCTGCCTTGTTAGCTTATCAACTGATTAAATGTCACACATAAAAGTTTTTTCTTCTTTTTGGGGTACTTGTGTTAAGGAAGGCTCAATTATAGTAATTCAGTAGAAAAGTCAAAATAAAAACAAATGAAGTTAAGAGATGGATTATTACTCTTGCCATCTTTCCTACTATGAGATCTATTAAAGAAGAAAGGTTATTTGGGGGAATGTTAAGAATAAAAGACAAAGTAAATTCTAGAAATATAAGATTTAAATCTCATTCTATGATTGTACTTCAGCAGAGAAACATATGAGTTAGGTTTCAAGGTGTCAGTGCTTATTACTAGAGCACCATTTTGGTTCTTCATTAGAAACTCAGTCTTACTTGAAGCCTAAATAAGAATAAGTGACATAAAAAATGTGGCCAATGATAGAATTGTAAAAGCAACTGCTTTAAAAAGATTTAAAATTCCATTTTAACTTTCTTTTGTTAGAATTTTAGCCTATTATTCTGCTAATATGCATATGAAAAAGCACAAATAGTACACAATCTTACAGAACATATACAGTCAGCAATTCATAAATAAACATGTCTTCAAATATTGTATAAAAGTTATAAGACATCAAAATTAAACTAAAGTATAAAAATTGTTTTTAACTCATCAAAGGCCATCTAGTATTAATTCATATGTTTCTGGGGATTTTCTAATTTTCAGCCCTAGCCAAGCAATGTGTAGGTCTGTTTATGTTATTTAAGAGAGCATGTAACACAAATGAACTCACTTTTATGTCACAAATTCTCCAATGAAGAAAGCTGTGGATTGAACTCTGCTAGAAAAAGAGCCAGAAAGAACTCAAACATACTGTCAAAATAGGACACACATGTATGTATTACATACGTTTGCAGGTTCAAAACAGGACATGCAATCAAAACAGAAATGATAGGTGTGCCATGCAGCCACCTCGTGCTGCCCATGGAGGCTTTGGCTTCTTATACACACAATGCTGGGGACTCAAAAATAGACGTACACATATTTGTTCACATCTGGAAATGCTAAAAATATATCTAATTATGTACTCATGCTGATTTTTATATTGGCAATGACAAAATACATTTGCTCGCTGTCTTTCCATGCATCTTAAATTGCTGTAATTAGATGCTATGTGTTGACAAAGTTTTAGTAAGTGGGATGATAGGCTATCCAACTTATTCTTTGGATTAACTGATTTCCAGAAGTGGCAATCCACACAAGAAGAAACCACATTATTCATGGAGTGCATTGTCAGCATATAAAAGTGTCTCCCGAATTTACAAAACAGGTGGTTTGGAAGTCTTAGGTCTCTATGATACTAAGCATTCTGTATTTCCAGTTCTTTCTTACTGTAAGTGTTCCACTTCCTACTTGATTGTTAGGACATATTTATTAAGACTTTTAAAACTCATCTCACTCTTTATTCATTTTAAATTATGTAAAATATTTAGAAAAGTTTTATAGACAGATGAAAATATGTGTGGTTGTAGAACTAAGTTTCTTTTCCAAAAGCCTAAATTAAATTATTTCTGGGCTAGTGAGCAAAGAGAACCTCTTGTGTTGCTGTGTGTGGAGCAGTACCGTTCTCCATTCTCTCATTACACACCATTCCCACTGACAAAGACCATGAAGCATTCCACCACTGACAATTACAGGATTTGAGTCTGAATTCTTTTCTGAATAAATTGTTCTATCTCAATAAATGTTCCTGTGTAATTTATGCAAGAATAGCATGCCAATTTCACTGAAGTGGTATGTTCTATACTCAAAGTGTAGGGAAATTGAAGTTGAAGATATACTGGATTTTTGATTGTTCTTAAACAAGAAATGGTAAATGTGTCCCAGAATATACTTTGCTAATATGAGAACAATACAGCTAAGCATTAAAACAGTAATTTTAAGAATTTACCATATGAAGTTAGATCATTATTTAATCATGACATAATGGAGTTTATAGCAACCACAATGACTTGGCTATTAAAGTTAGAATAAAAATTACATGAGAATGCCCTCCCTGTTCTTTGAAGTATCTCTCTAAATTATCACAGACACACCTCTGCGACATTGAACAGACACTAGGTATAGGGTGCTAGACTAGGTTTTAAGAGATACCATTCCAAAAACATTTTACAGACTTACAGATGTACTATTATATGTAATAAAATGTACCTTATACGTATGCCCCTCCTCAAGAGGGAAGTGTCTAAGATGGAGCTGAGACACATGACACAATGAGAGATTGAACTTGGAGGTAAACTGGAGGAGTTCCAGTGACCAGAAGTCACAATGAGATAATACATGCTGCTGTTGCAAACGTGTTTGTTGGGCATTTCCATTTATTGTCAGAATAGCTATTACAACAGTTAAAAAGTTAACAGATTTCAAAAACCATGGTAGATAAGCAATAATAATTTTTAATTTATATACATATACATTTATATGTATATATATATTTATATCATAATTCATATACATTTATAAACCCTGGGATGTTTATGTAAATTATATATATATATCATTGTTGAAATCAGCATATCTATCTCTACAAATGGCTATCATTTGGTGGAATATTTAAAATCCTTTCTCTTAGCCCTCTAAAGTGTGCAGCACATTACCAATTGTTACAGTCACCCTACCGAGCACCACTCCACCAGAAGTACTTGCTCCAAACTGTCTCTTTCTCACTGACTAATCTTTCCTATCCTTCTCGCCCAAGAGTTGGTCCCAGTCTCATGGAATCACTGCTGTACTCTCCAGTTCTATGAGACAAACTTGGGTAATTCTAACCAAGAGTGGGATTAGTATGTGTTCCTCATCTCCATTATTGTCCAGTTCCATCTACATTACTGTAAAATCCTGGACTTCATCCTCTTTGGAGTTGACTGCTATTCCACTATGATTTCTTTTTTTTAAAAAAAAATAGATGCTTACTTGTGAATTTTAAACCTGAGAAAGTACTGTTGATAAATATAACTGGATATAAAGAGCTTGAAAAGGTACCAATAGAATAACTCTTTAGGTAAAATAAAAAGCAAAATCTCAAAAATTTCTATGCATTTATAGGCATACACTTAGAAACTCATTTTCAATATAACATAGGATGTTAGAATACCTGGAATACCAGATCCCAGTAGACTTCCTTATTTTCTCTGTTTAGCTTTTGTCCATCCCCTATCTTGCTCCTCTACTGCCAAGAACGCGCCTTTTTGCTGATCACAACCATGAGGATAAGATAGAAACTCCTCTTCCTCCTTGTGACCAAGGTTGAGGAGTGTCTCAGCCAGAGGCTGACCTTGGTGCTTTCCTGGAGCCCTGGTTTAGTTCTGCCTGAGACATTTGTTTTTCTGAAGAGAAGAGGGACCAGAGGAATTAGTAATAGGATAGAAGAATGCACTATTTCCCAAGTGTTCAGCAGAAAAATCCAACACAAATGGAGACTCTGAAAGTAGAAGGTATGGAGTAAGGCAGTGAATGAAGACAGCAAAGAAATTAATTACTCAAACATAAATAGTCAAAGAAATTTGAGTTATGGAAATAGCATGAAAACTGTCATGTCAAAGGTGAAAACAATGAAGAGGAAGGAAACAAAGAAATTAAATGGGATTTTGATGAATAACTTTCCTATTACTCATTGATTTCCTTCACATTCATGTGTAAGAAGTCACTGACAGTCAGCTCTTAGTTGCTACATTTTTTTTTCTAGTTAGAAATATTTGGCATCTATGGTGTAAGTTTGGGCAGTCAATGAGGTTGGGAGTGAAGTTCAAGTACTGTTGAAATAATGTAAGAAGGTCTTTGTCAATGCTCACATTTCATTCCAAATCAGGAAAACTCAGTAGCTTCTTGGTTGATAGGTTGATAACTAACTCAACCAATCCCTTGAGCCCTCAGGCTGATGCTAGGATATTTAAAATGGTTCTTCTAATGGAGAAACTCTCCTGAATATCCATCGCCCAAATGACCAGAACAGCAGCCACACCATCTAAGTCTCTAGTATTACTTAAAGTGTTTGGTTCAGGGATACATGGGACTTTGGGCAGCAGTTATCTTTATTTATGAAGTGCTGTCCTGAATAAATAGCAGAAAACATCAACACAGGCTGGGCGGTGGTGGCGCATGCCTTTAATCCCAGCACTCGGGAGGCAGAGGCAGGCGGATCTCTGTGAGTTCGAGGCCAGCCTGGTCTACAAGAGCTAGTTCCAGGACAGGAACCAAAAGCTACGGAGAAACCCTGTCTCAAAAAATAAAAAAAAAAAACCCACCAACACAGGAATATTCTATCACCAAATTTTTGCTGCACAATGGCTTCCAAACTGGTCTCCAAGCCTCTATTCTCTTCCTTTAATGCATTTTCTATAATGTATGAACAGAGATAAGATTATTTTACAGGCATATAAAATCATGTCATTTCCTTTGCAGACCTTGCCATAATTTTTCCTTGCTATTTGGATACACATCTTACCATGGACCACAGGCCCTCTGCGGTCCAGGCATCTCCCTTGCACCCTCTATCATGGAGCATGCTTCTATCTTTTGTAAGCTGCATTGGCTCTTCAGATCTTGGAATGCAGTGTGCTTCTTCCTCTCCTGTACTTCTCTGCACAGGTTTTCTTCCTAATTCCTATCGATAGTTCCCACCTCAGTTTCCTCGTGACTTCCTTAGAGAATCCTAGGCCCACATTGATTGAAAAAAATTTCCTAGTTTTGTTTCTGTTTTCCCAAATCTGTGCCCTTTTTTCAGAACACCAAAGTACTTGTCACCTTCTGCTTCTCTCAGTGAGTCACTGGACCCACGTTCTAATGTGTGCTAAATGTCAGCATAGGAACTGCATAGACTTCTGGTGATCATCTGAATTCTTTAAATTATAAAATGAACATTTAGAATGTTCTTCCTAGTTAAGACCCAGTCAACTCGAATTTACTTCCTGATTTGTCGTACTGGTGACTTTTAACTGATGGGCTTTCTCTGTAAATGGCAGAATTTTTTAAGCAAGTTTTTCTTCAGCTGTCCTGCTATCTCCACGTGAGTACTCACCTA
>NC_022021.1:22384490-22397087 GCF_000317375.1 Microtus ochrogaster
TGTTCTTCCTCAGCTACCTCCATCTGCACATATGTAAATGCAGTCACACGATGCCATGTTCTTCTTCAGCTACCTCCGTCTACATACATGCATATGCAGTTACACCACACCATGTTCTTCCTCAGCTACTTCCATCTGTTCACATGTAAATGCAGTCACATCAACCCATGTTCTCACAGCAGGAGCTATGTGTTAAGACTTCTTAATATTTGGAAAGGTCATTTTTTTCTCACTAAATAAAGTTTTAAAACAATACACATGACCTTGTATGCCATTGTTTAACTTTTAAGGATATAAAGAAACTCTTCATAAAGGAGTAAATATTTTTCTGTTGAGTTAAAGAAAAACTTCAAGTTTTGAAGTTGGGATCTATGATTTTTAGCCACAATCCTGGTTAAAATGTCAACAAAGTCTTTGTAGTAGATGATATACACAAAGCTGACTGTAACATTATTCTAAAACAGGAATATAGGTATTGCTGAAAGGGCCTTTGGGAACTCCTAACAGTTATAGCTACTACTAAATCACACCAGAGCTACAGTAGTTCCTAGGCATATACAAATATTAAGCCCAACAATCAATCTCTGGCAAACTGGCAGAACTACACCAACAAGCACACCAGTGTGAATCCCTGGTACACTTGCAGGCACACTGGTGTGGATCACACCTGATACTTTTTCAGGTTACTTCAACAGTGCAGGAGTCTCAGCTTCCTCTGTAGTCACTGTTTATTTCTCAGAGCAGCATGGTGTGTAAGGAAGTACAAATAGTGCTGAGGTATGGGATGTATCACTATGGAAATCCATCAAGGACATGAAGAGTACACACTTACTCAGTTAACAACCAGAAAACAGAAACTCTGTTATAATATCACCTTAGTTTCCTTGTCATGACACATTTTGGCAATATAATCAAAAGAGTAGAGTCATGAATATCTTATTAGGAATTCAAGTCACTAATCAATGTATTCCCTGAAAGAATATTAGTATTTACCTACAATATAACATGTCTAAAATTAATAAAATTATAAGGGGGTTTAAATTTACTTATTTACAACAAGAGGTTCTGATCTGGAGCCTAGGACAGAAAATTGGAGTGGAAAAGACAAAATGAGGATGGATGGGAGCTACCCAGGGGGCTAAACAGCTAGAGTTCCACATGCATCTGTTTCTCATTATCCCTCTATGCCCTGAGGAGGATCTCAGCCTGTGAGCAAGTGGGAGCAAGAAGAGCTGCAGAAGACTTACCACATCCCTGGGTTCAACTTCCTTAGGGGTAAGGATGACTGACAGCAAGATGATTCCGAGGTCATGGTCGGGATAATGGGGGTCTTTCAGAGTTAAGGTCACATCCGTGGACCTGTGATATGAAGTATTCAGATTGGGAATAGTCATTGAGTGCATTACCCCCAAATTAATTTAATCAATAACTCATTGTTTTAAGAAATGTTTTGCTCTTTTGATTTTTTAGTACAATTTTTGTTGTTATCAAAATACCACCATTGTATTAAATCATCCAATAAGCGGTATGTCCATGGAAGTGCCTGGATTCATTGGGTAAATTTCTACCACAGACCAGTCCAAGAGAGGGAGGGGTGATAAGATGAGCAAAGGGGTCAAGACCACGATGGTGATAAACAGCTGAACTGAGCTGGTGAGAGCTCACTGACTCTGTACTGACAGCGGGGGAACCTACACAGGACCAAGTTAGGCCCACCAAATGTGGGGGCAGTTGTGAGGCTTGGGCAGTCTGTGGGGTCACTGGCAATGGGACCAGGATTTATCCCTAGTACTTGAACTGGCATCTAGCAACACATTCATTTTGGTGGGTACCTTGCTCAGCCTAGATATAGGAGGCAGGGCCTCAGTCTTGTCTCGAAGTGAAATGTCAAACTCTGCATAGGAAGCCTTACCCTTTCTGAGGCATGGATGGGGGCTGTAGGGAAGGGTGAAGTGGGAGGAGGGGAGCCAGTGGGAATGGGATAAGTATGTAAAATGCAAAAAGACTGTATTAAAAATTCTTAATAAAAATAAAATACAAAATAAAATAAAAATATTTATGTCATTTAGTTTGAATAATACTCCTAAAGAGGAAAATATCTATAGTAAATTTTTAAAAATACATTAAAATCTAAGTTAACAAGGAATATATTCTTCTAATACATTAATTGCTATCAAGTTATTAAACAATAAATGCTTATATAAGTGACAGAAAACAACTGTGACATATCAAATTAAACACGTATTGGGGAGTATTTTATCATTAAAGAAAAATGATTTTCCTCTCCCAGAAGCTATCAAGTGCCAAGTTTCTCATTTCCCGTTGGGTTTTGTCACGTGCCTCCCCCTTTATACTTTTTTCTTTTCCTGGATAGTCAAACTGGATGGCTACGTGTACAAGACTAAAACTAGATTATTATTATTTTCTTTGAGGACATACCCCAATACATTTATAGCAGCACATATTTACATGCCTATAATTAATATCTGTTTTGAAAAACTGGAATGGCATACTTAAGCTTGTGAAGTCACAAAGTGGTACTCTGATGTGTACATGGCCTTAGGGTGCTGGTGGCTAATGAGTAACCAAGAATAAACAACATAGTTAAGTATACATGAAATTTTTGCTTATATCTTTGTTTGTTTAATTGAACAATTCTTCATTTAAAATTATTTTCACCAGTGATTCATTTTTAAAAGGAAACAAGAGAAATTTATGCTTTAAGTCTTACAATTTGCCTAGACTTAATCAGAGGCTTATAGTAAATGTAATTGTAGCCTTTGAAAGGAACAGCAGAGTCCATTTGATTTTGTATCAGTGCTCGTGAAAACAGACCAGACACCACTGCTCAGAACATTTCCTCAAAGTGGGGAAAGCAGCAGTCACCTAAACTCTACCCTCAGGTTGAACCAATGTTAGAATCGACGAACTGTAGGAAGGCAGCAAAGGCTGTTTTTTTGTTCCACCCGATACAAAAGCAGCAAATCACCAATCAGTTGGTCTTTGGAAGGTGAATACTCTGTCCGATACTCAATTAGCTTACTGTAGCATTGAAAGAGGTTCTCCCATGTACGTTCATCTGTTTATCTGTAGTCATATAAGAAGGAAATAGGGGTCTTCCCCATGACACTACTTTCCCGTTTCCCTATTATCTGATGTAACATGATCACCTAAGAGAGGAGTTCCATTTACAACTATCAAATATTTAATTTTGAAGCCTACTTTTTCTCTCTCTCTCTTTTAGCCAGTTCTTAGTTCCTTTGACAAAATGCATTTAAAAAACCCCATGGCCATTGTGAGGGGCTTAGATTGAGTACTGTTAGAAATCATATATAATTTTGCAGGTTGTCAAGATAATGAAACTAAGCAGAAATAACCAATCTACCTCTACTACTTGGTACCCTATATCTGGCAATCTGGTGATGGCTAAAGTCGGTTCTATCCTGGTTTAAGTGATGAGAAATTTGTTGTTTTTGAGGCAAAGTATGTAGCCACTTGCTTCTTTAGTAATAATTACAATCTTTATGCCAAATGCCAACTAAACTGTGTGAGATTAAGGAATGTATCTTTTCTCTTTTAGCTTGGTGCTAGGGGACAGGAAAGCTAGCCAATAATACTTTATAAGAAAATAGTTGCTATTGAATGAGGAAGTTAGGGAAAACATTGGAAGTCCATGGATAAGTGGAAAAGGGTAAGAGTTGGAAGACTCCCAGCTGGTGACAACAGGACACTGTCAGGAATCTGTACTGACTGGTGTTTTCTGCTTCACAGGCCAACATTGAAGTGAGGCATAGCAAAAGTTACAACTTTTGAGAATTACCTGTTTAACTCCAACTGTGTGAGATCGAGAAAGGCTGAGCCCATAAAGTCATCTTGCAGCCCAAAATCATAGTCAAATACCTAAGAGGCCAAAGAGACAAAACATTTTGAAATAATTTCAGAAAAATATTTAAAAGAAACATATTATTTATAAGAACTGACTATCTCTTCCACCAAAACAATGTAATCTCCTGATATGCTTTTTAAAATTTATTTGTATTCTTTGGGAAGTTAAAATTTCATAACATCCAAGTAAACTACATGTTTATTTAATATTTATTATATCATTTTATTTGTATTAGCAATAGAAGTTTAGAGAAGAGGTAACAAAATCAAATTAAATATAACGAATATTTAAAAGTATGGGAACCACAGCTTAGAATACTTTTTTAAAATTATAATAGAGGAGATAGCATTAAACATAGACCCAAAGTAACTTAGGATTACTTTCAACAAACACATCTTTTGTTGGGAATGAGACTCAATAAATACATCTTCTGTTGGGGATAGGACTCAAAAAGATAAATACTTTGCATTATGAAAAGAGTCTCAGATTTGAAGAGTCATGGTAATTTAGTTAAGTAGTTAGGTCTTCCTACTGTCTCTTTATCATTCAGTTTGCAGTTGCTTGATTTCATACACAAACTTTCAGAGTTTATTTACTATAGAAGATACTAGAGATCACTTACACTTCTGAGCTTCCTCTACCTGCTCCAAGGACATCTATGGAAAAACTACATACCTTTGTCATATGACACTGTTCTACTTGCAGGTGGCCACAGTAGCACATTTATAACATAAAGACATTAGGAAAATTTCTCATCAAACCTCATAATTATGTTGTTCTCAAGCTTGTAAGCTGGGTGGCATCATACAAGGTGGAAAACAATTAATATAGAGACTGAATTACTATAATTCTATCACATTGGGCAATTTAACATTGATTCTCTCCTTACCATAATCGCCAGAGTCTTTCTATTGTTGGGATGTTAGAGACTTGCTTTAGGTTCTCAGTTCCCATAAAACAGAAAAACATAAACATGGGGAAATGGAAATGCCAGAGTACATTTATTATTGAAGTCATTAGCTGTGCTACATGGTTCTAAGATGTACAATTATTTGTTAGAGGGAGAATTGCCCTGGGTCTATCTTCAAAAATATAGAGCATAGGAGAAAGAATAAAATAGAAAAGGCATGTCCCATTACAACATCAACCAGAATAATTAACCTTTACTCAGCAATTGCTGTAACTTAGAACCTGTTATAAATAGACTGATTTTAAATTTTAAGCCAATTTCATGGCCCAATTATTAAGATATTGCTTGTATTTTTCAAGTAAATAATTTAAAAACATTTATTTCACATCAAATTTGAGGGCTAGGAAAAAGTGATATTTAAATCTTGGTTTAAGCTTCAAAACATAAAGCATGTTTAAATTCAATATATGTAGCATAGGTACCCCAACCTGAGGGAAACATTGGAAATTCAAACTTAAATGATTTCACATGACCTGTCTGTCAAGACACCTCAATTCTCTGAGTTGGAAACATTAGGTAGCATTAGGTTAGAAACTGTTTTAATAATATTTTGATCCTCTTAAAGTATATTTAAAACAATAAATATTTCACAATGAACAATTAACTTACTACCAATCATGAAAAATTGTTTGAAATGTGTATCAGTGAAAGCACTTTTGAACACCAGCCAAACATCTCAACTCACTTCTTTTAATGTCAATATGAACTTGTGAGTTCAAGTGGCTTCATGTCCACAGGCAATTATGGCTTCAAGGGAGGTTAATTCTGAAAATTCCAATGGTTTATATCTTTATTCATTTATTTACTTAAAAAATACTGAGTGAATTCTTTCACAGGACCAGATTCTGTTCCAGTCACTTGAAATGTTCGTAGTAATGAAATTAAATGTTTGATTTCTTGAAGCTTCTGTAATGGGGAAGTGATAAATAAAACCTGCAATAAATGTATGTACCTAGTACTAGCCAGTGCTGTGGCTAGGGAGTGGTATCCTGGGAAGTTTTACAACAGAGGGACAAAGAATCAAACCAAAGGTCCATGGTTTAAACTTCTTTCTATTTCCCAGTTCCTTCAAAACCCCTCAGTGTCATGTGTTAACCCTTGCTTCCATGTGTTAACAACCTCTTGACCCTAAACTCACGCTAGGAGCTCCAGGGTTAAAGGACTCTTCACTCACATCCAGTCAGTGTGGAAGCAGGAGTTGTGCAAGAATTCCAAATTCACACAGATGGACCAGCACATGTCCCCTTCCAGTTCTTGACTGAAGATCCAGGATTAAGTGGAAGCCTAATTTACATTTTGTGCTTTATTCTTTAAACATTTTTATTTAATTTTTTTCATACAATATATTTTTATCATGTTTCCCTCCCCCAACTCCTCCCAGATCTTCCACACCTAACTTAATGATCTTTCTCAAAAAAATAAAAGTAAAACCATAAAAGAGGAAAAAATTAGTAAACAAATAATCAAAAGACCAATAAAGCAAACTAACAAAATACCCAAATGAAACAAAATGAAACAAAAAGTCCACAAAACAAACAACATGGGCTTCATTTCAAGTTAGCCAACCACTCTTTTGCATGAAGCCTACTTTGAAGTTGATTTATCCAGTAACACTTGAAGGGAGAAAACTAATTTCCCTTTATCAGAGGATCTCTCTTGCAAAGAGCTTCATGTTAAGGGGTGGGGCGCCATGTACACTTTTTCCCGTCAGCACTGGGACCCTGTCTGGCTTGAATTTGTGCAGGCCTTATGAACACTGGCACCGTCTGTGAGTTCAGGTGTGCATCAGTCCTGTTGTGTCTGGGAGACCCTGTTTCCTTGGAGTCATCCATCGCCTTGGCTTCTTAATCATCTTTCTGTGCCCTCTTCCACAGAGATCCCTGAGCTTTGAGAAGGAGGGGTTTGATGACGATACTCCATTTAAAACTGAGTGTTCCATAGTCTCTCACTCTGCACACTGTCTAGTGTGGGTCTCTGTGAGTTCCCATCTACTGCTATAAGCTTCTCTAGTGAGGAGTTTTCCGGTGATTTCTCTTTCTGATGGTCAGGTGTTTCTTGTACGCACCAGGAAGATGGATCCTATTTTCTGATCAAATTTGTCTGGGTCTTTTAGTTAGGGGACTCAGAGCACATTGATATTTAGTTATTAATGAACAGTGTTCATTTATTCCTGTTATTTTGTTGTTGCAGTGCGAGTTTACCTGCTAATTTTGATTTACTATCCTTAGATTAATTATTCTCTGTGTTCTCTTGGGTGTGGTTAACCTCTTGATGCAAAAGTTTTCCTCCTAGTGCCTTGGATAGAGCTAGATTTGTCAATTCAAACTGACTTATCATTGAAAGTTTTTCTTTCTCCATTATGGCTGATAGTTTTGCTACATATACCATTTTGGGCTGGCATCTGTGGTCTCTCAGAATTTGTAGAACATCTACCCAAGTGGTCCTGGTTTTCAGAGTTTCCACTGAATCAGGTGTTATTTTAATGTGCCTGCATTTATACATGCCTTGGTCTTTTCCCTTGAATCTTTTAATATACCTTTTTTGTTTTATACATTTAGTGTTATAGTTACGACATTCTGTAGAGAATTTTGTTTCTGGTACTGGATGTGGGATTCCCCTCTGTATGCTGTGAATATCATTGGTTAATAGAGGACTGCTTTGGACATGTAGCAGGGCAGAACTTAGCTAGGTGAGGAAAACTAAACTGAATGCTGAGAGGAAGAAGGCAGAGTGAGGGAAAGGCCATGGAGCTGTCGCCAGAGACAGATGCACTGAAACTTTGTTGGTAGGTCACGACCTTGTAATGATACACAAATTAATGAAAATGAGTTAAATTAAGATGTAAAAGTTAACAAATAAAAAGTTGGAGCTAAGTTGAGCATCCAAACCGCCCAGGCCCCCCCAAAGCCAGCACGTGCAGTAGGATCAAAAACCCATTGCCCTTGTTCTTGAGTTCTCTGTAGTCCTCATTGTCCGCTATGTTCAGCAAGTCCGGTTTTATCGTCAGGGAACCCTGATGGCTCTTCAAGCTGATGAGGGAGAGGGACTTAATCAGGGGAGGGGGAGGGAAATGGGAGGCGGTGGCGGGGAGGAGGCAGAAATGCTCAATAAATAAATAAATAAATAAAAACCCCAAAAAATAAAATTAAATTAAAATGGTTACAATTAAAAAAAAAAGTTGGAGCTAATAGGCCAAGCAGTGATTTAATTAATGCAGTTTCTGTGTGGTAATTTTGGGGCTGAGCAGTCTGGAAACAAACAAGCGACCTCCTTTATTATTTTGAGGTATGCTTCTTGTATCCACATTCTTTCCAAGACCTTTAATCATGAAGGGGTATTAGACTTTTTAAAAGGCTTTTTCTTCATTTAATGAGATGATAATGTGACATTTTTTCTCTCAGTTTGTTTATATGGTGGATTACATTGACAGATTTTCAAATGTTGAAGCATCCCTGCATCTCTGGGATAACGCCTACTTGGATGATCTTTTTGATGTATTCTTGATTCTATATGCAATATTTTATTACTTTTGCATCTATTTTCATGAGAAAAATTAGTTTGTAATTCTCTTTCTTTGTTGAGTCTTTGTGGGGTTTGGGTATCAGAACAACTGTAGCCTCATAAAATTAGTTTGGCAATATTCCTTCTATTTCTATTTTGTGAAATAATTTGAGAAGTACTGGTATTAAGTCTTCTTTGAAAGTCTGATAGAATTCTGTACAAAAACCACCTTGTCCTGGGCTGTTTTTGGGGTGGGTGGGGACTTTTAATGACTGTTTCTATTTCCTTTGGAGTTATAGGTATATTTAAATTGTCTATCTGATCTTGATTTAGCTTTGATAAGTAGTATCTGTCAAGAAAATTATTCATTTCTTTTATATTTTCCATTTTTGTAGGTTTTCAAAGTATAACTTAAAGATTCTTTTGATTTCCTCAGCATCTGTTGTTATGTTTCTCTTTTCATTTCTGATTTTGTTAATTTGGATATTCTTTCTGAGTCTTTTAGTTTATCTTGCTAATTTTCTCAAAGAACCAATTATTTGTTTCATTGATTCTTTGTATTGTTCTCTTTGTTTCTATTTTATTGATTTCAGTTTAGTTATTTCCGGTCATCTACTCCTCTTGGGTCTGCTTACTTCTTTTTGTTCAGTGTGCTCTAACATTGCTAGCATGAGATTCCCTCCAATTATTTTATGTAACTACTTAGTGATATAAACTTTTCTCTTAGCACCACTTTCATTGTGTCCCATAAGTTTGTATATGTTATGCATTCATTTTCATTGAATTCTTTAATTTCTTTATTTTTGTCTTGACCCATTTTTTATTCAGTGGAGAGTTGTTCAATTTCCATGAGTTTTTAGGGTTTCTGTTGTTGAAATCCAGTTTTAAACCATGGCAGGCTGATAGGATAAAAGGTGTTATTTCAATTTTCTTGTTTTTGTTGAGAATTGTTTGGTGATCCAATATGTGGTCAATTTTGGAGAAAGTTCTGTGAGGTGCGGAGAAGAAGGGATATTCTTTTGTGTTTGGGCAAAATGTTCTGTAGACCTGCTAGGTCCATTTGGTTTATAATGTCTGTTAGCTCCAGTATTTCTGTTTAGTTTTTGGCTTCATGGGGGGTATTCAGTCTCCCACTATCAATGTGTGAAGGTCAATTACCTTTAGTAATGTTTCTTTTACAAATGTGGGTATCCTTGCATTTGGGGCATAGATGTTAATAATTAAAATACCATCTTGGTGGATTTTTTCCTTTAATATGTATGAAGAATCCCTGTTGCTTTTGATTGATTTTGGTCTGAAGTCTATTTTGTTAGATGTTAGAATAACTACACTAGCTTGCTTCTTGGGTCCATTTGCTTGGAAAAATCTTTTTTCAACACTTAACTCTGAGGTAATGTCTATCTTTGATGTTGAGTTGTGTTGTTTGTATGCAGCAAAGGAATCATGATCACATCTATTCTGTTAGTCTTTGTCCTTTTTGAGGAATTGAGTCCATTGATATTGAGAGATATCAATGAGCTGGTATGGGAGGTCCTTCTGTCTATGTGTTGCTTTTATTGGTTAATGAATAAAGAACTGCTTTGAGCCTATGGCAGGGAAGAACAGAACTAGGTGGGAAAAAGTTAGGCTGTATGCTGGGAGAAAGAGGGCAGAGTCAGAGAGAAGCCATGGGGCCACCAGAGACAGATACTAGCAACTTTACCCAGTAAACCACAGCCATGTGGTGGTATACAGATTAATAGAAATGGATTAAATTAATATAAGAGTTAGCCAATAAGAAGCTAGAGCTAATAGGCCAAGCAGTGATTTAATTAATACAGTTTCTGTGTGATTATTTCAGGGCTAAGCAGCTAGGAACCAACAAGCAACCTCCTTACTACAATGATTATTGATTCCTGTTTTTGTTTGTTTGTTATTGATGTTGGTGGTGGTGGTGGTGGTGTGAGTGTGTGTGTGTGTGTGTGTGTGTGAGAGAGAGAGAGAGAGAGAGGACAGAGACAGAGACAGAGAGAGACAGAGAGGGACAGAGAGAGAGATTTTCCCTTCTTTCACATTTTCTTGTGTGAGATTATTTATTTTCCATGTTTCATGGGTATAGTTAAACTGCTTAAACTATTTGGGTTGGATTTTTCTTTCTAATACCTTCAATAGGTCTCAATTTGTATATAGGTATTTTTAAATTAGACTTCATTATGGAATAACTTGCGTTCTTCATACATGGTGATTGACAATTTTGCTGGGTATGCTGGTCTGGACTGGCATCAGTGGTCTCTTAGGTTCTATAGACTCTTCTACCTTTCTTTTCATGCAGGTGTAATTCCAATTCAAAATTAATGTTTTTATTATTATGTGGTGATGAACCTTTCTTTTCTGGTCCAATTTATTTGGTATAAGGTCCATGTAGTTTTTTATGCATCTACCTCTTTAGGTTGGGAAAATTTTGTTCTATGATTTCGTTGAAAATATTTTCTGGGCCTTTGAGCTCAAATTCTTCTTGTATTCCTATTATTTGTAGATTTGGTCATTTTATAGTGCCCCAGATTTTCTGGACTTTTGTGTTAGGACTTTTTAAATTTTTCTGTGCTCAGCATATCTATTTCTTCTATTTTATCTTCAACACCTAAGATTCTCTCTTCTATTTCCTGTATTTTGTTGGTGAAGATTGCATCAGTAGTTCCTGTTCTATTACCTAGATTTTTTATTTCCAGAATTCCTTCGGCTTGTGTTTTCTTTATTGTTTAAATTTCCAGTTCAGGTTTTGAATAGTTTTATTCATTTCCTTCAAGTGTTTGCTTTTTTAGCATTTTTTGTTTGTTTGTTTTGTTTTGTTTAGTTTTCCCTTGATTTTTCATTTCTTTGGGGGGGTGGCTTTTTTCAAGGGACTTATTTGTTTCCTCCAATTTTTTGTCTTTTCCTTAAGGGAATTATTCATTTCCTTTTTAAGTACCACTATCATCTTCATAAATTTGTTCTGAGGTCTTTTTGTTGTGCTTTAGCTATGTTGGAATATTCAGAGTTTGCTGTAATAAAATAACTGGACCCTGGTGGTGACCTTGGCATGTAGGCATCTGTGTTTGGGATGATTGTAGGTCTAGGTGCTGATTTCTGAGTTTGTCTTTATTGGATGGCTGTTTTATTCCTTGGTTTCTGTTTCTTCTCTGGTCTTCTGGCTGGCATGGCTTGTGATTTAGCATTGGGTCCCCACCCAAGTTGGGGGTTGGATTCTGATTTCATTGGCCTTTAGCTGAGCAGGAGATCTCACTGCCTGAGTCAGGAGCATGAACATGGTGATGAGGATGGGAGGAGGGGCTGGGGACAGTATGGTGGTGGGCACCAAGAGAGTGGGAGAGGTTGCAGGCAGATGGCCTAACTGGGCTTCTGGCAACAAGTACAGCCTCTCGTACAACAGGATATCTCTGACAGAGTTGAGGGCTGAGTGAGACAAGATGACGAGGAGGGTACTGGGAGGGGTGTTGGGGGTAGGGTAGGAGGGGCATCAAGAGAGGGGTAGGTCAGCTGGCAGATAGCCTACCTGGAGTTCTAGTGGCTAGTGTGGCATCTTGTATAGCAGGGCTTATCTTGATTTCTTTTCAATATAACATTTTCTTTGACTGAGATATCTTTTTATTCCACTTTATCTGCAAGACCTGAAATTTCATCTTCCATGTCTTTATATCTATTGGTATTGTTTACCTCTGATGGTTTTGTTTGACATCTTAAGTTTTTCATTGCCAGTTTTACTTTTGTTTTGGTTTTCTTCAATGATTCTATTTCTTTGTGGAACAAAACTTTTTCTTACTTTAAATGCCAAGAAATTATATCTATAACTTCAATGTTCTCCTTAGTAAGATTCACTCTGATAATGTGATCAGATCAGACAATACATATGCCACTTGTTTTTCCTTTAGCTATTGGCAGGAGAATTCAAGGCTTTTATGTTTTCTAACCATCTAGTTCACAAAAGTGTTTTCATAGAATCAGTTCATTTCTGAGAAATCTTTTAGACAAGATTAACCATCTATCAGAGAGAATATAAATGCCATCTTAGAGCTTAGTAATGCAATCACATAGTGCAGTGCAGAGACAATACAATGTTATAACACTCGTGAAGTATTGTAGTAACTCAGTGTCATTCACACCAATTGCTTTATTTGGATCTTTGAATACCTAAGACCAAGCCAATAAAAAAAAGGACAGAACATACACACAGCATGGAAATAGGTTTAAGGTTGTTCTTTCT
>NC_022021.1:22397677-22399904 GCF_000317375.1 Microtus ochrogaster
CTTCTTCTTCTTCTTCTTCTTCTTCTTCTTCTTCTTCTTCTTCTTCTTCTTCTTCTTCTTCTTCTTCTTCTTCTTCTTCTTCTTCTTCTATCTTTATCATCTATCATCAAAGTAGCCTCTGGAACTTCCTTAGAACAAGGACTTTAGATATGACAGCTATGGTCAGTGAGGCCAGAGATGGCAGGCAGAAAAGGTGCTGTTTTATTTTGGCTAATATGTACCAACAGCACTAGATTTTTATCAGTGCAAACACGTGGCATCTTCTATACACATTTCCAGAAATAAACTTCAAAAGTAGTGAGTGTTGCTACCTTGAACCTAAAATTTGAATCACAACTCTGCAAGGAGACTAAGCTTACACACTAGTCTAAGGATCAACTAAATCAGTATCAGCATAATGCTTGTGCAAACTGATAAGCACATTCATAATAGCTGGTTAAAAAGGAGCCTAGACCATAGCAGGAAAAGTGACATTTTTGTGAGCAGACTTCCATGTTTTGGAAAAAATTTATACCAGTGGGTAAATCTGTCTATTTCATGGTAGGAAAAAGGGAAAACCACACCTCCCTTAATCCACAACTCCCACAAGAAAAGCTTAAGTAGCTCATTTAGAAACAAAACAAAAATGATGAGTTCTGTGGAGGCTGTCCTTCGTGCTGGGTTCTTTGGAGATTTCCTATTTCATGTGCTCCCAAACTAAGTGATTCAGTTGAAGGCACAAAGCAGGAGAGGGATCTCATAGTCTTCCTGTATGTCTACCAACAGAAATGTTCCAAACGGAAGTGACCCCAGCAGCTTAACCTCCCATCTCATGTATGTTACATTATCTTGGGTTAGAGTTGTTAACAGTAGTCTTTGTTGAAAAGTCCTCCAGAGACATGAAACACAACCATTAAACAAAGCTTTCTGAGTCAGATTCAACAATGGAAAAGCAATGGAATAACTCACCTTGATGTACAGTGGCTCTCTAAGATGGTCAACAATAATACAAGCCTTTTCCTCCCACACAGGATTCAGGTTCTTGTGTATAATTTTACTTCTAAAAACTTCTTTTCTTCCAATTTTAAACTTCACATATGGATCACTTGTCCCTGTTGAAGAGATTCACATCAGGCATTCCTTTCTATGGAAGTAAGATAGCTGCTCATTGGAACATCAGAAAGAATTAAAGGTTAATTAAAAGTTAATTGAGACCTATCCCACAAGAACAGGTTTTCTTCTCTAAATCTGAAGTAAGATCAAATTATCATCATTATTGTTATTAATTTATCTTCTCAGCATAATTCTGTAAATGTATGCTGACTTTTCAGGAACACAATTGCTTTCACAGTGGTAGAACTAATTTACATTTGACTAGCAGGCTTTGAAGATTCTCCTTTTCCTGCATCTTCATCAGTATGTGTTGCTATGTGTTTTCTTAATAATAGCCATTCTGGTTACAGTAAGTCAGGAGATCTCACCGTAGTTTTTAATTTTCATTTCCCCAGCTGCAATGGCGAAGAATGCTGAACACTTTTATCATGTATTTACCAGCCAGTTGCAGTAGTACTGTTGAGAATTTTGTATCCGTTTCATTAGCCCACTTTACTGGGCTGGTTTTGTTTGGTTGTGGTATCTGTTTTTTAGGTTCTTTACATATTGGTTTTGGACATCAATCCCACTAGATATTGAGCTAGTGAAGATTTTTTCTTCCCATTCTGTAGGCTGTCTCTTCATTCACTGTCTCTTTGTTCAAATTGTTCCTTTGATGTGAGCATTTTAGCATCAAGAAATCACAGTTGTCAATATTTGGTTCATTTCCTGAGCATGGAGGTTCCACAAAACAAAAAAAATTAAAGAAAAATAGAGGGTGTAATATAGCCCTTACTGCAGAACTATATAGAACACTTAGCAAGCTTGTTTAAAACCCTAAGGTCAGTTCCAAGTATGAGTAATAATAATAATAAACAAAATCCTAAAAACAGAACTATCATAAAAAGCAGCTACTTGGTTCCTGAGTACATATTCAAAAGACTCTAAGTAAATACACCACAGAGACACTTGCACATCTATGGTTATTGCGGCAAGATTCATAGGAACCATTGCATGGAATCAGTGACTAGAATAAGGATATATAAAGATAACAAGGTATATATCCATAATGACATATAGATAAAAGTCTTTAAAGAGACATAAAAGTAATATTAAAAAGTATAGACAATAATAGATTGAAGGAATAAAGATAATA
>NC_022021.1:22400079-22400957 GCF_000317375.1 Microtus ochrogaster
GAATTTTTTGACTGTGAATGAGCTAAACACAGAGAGACATTTCATTGTATAGGCTGTTAAGCTAAACCAACATATATATTTTAAAGGTATCTTGACTTCAAAATTTGGGTCTAAGGATATGTTGCTTTGAAAAAGAGGTTCTGCTTTTGCTTCCATAGAGGATAGAAAGCTGTGGGTTTCTTATCAAATGATATGGTTTGATCAAAGAGGACCCTATGAAGCAAAATGGCCCAGATGGTCCAACATCCATGACAGCTTCAGGACTGCTGACTGAGATAGACTTACCATACAGGATACCCCATTAAATATCTGATTAATAATGCCCCCAACCAGCAGGAAATAGTCTAGAGAACAGTGCCCAAATTCCCTAAGTGGTTGTATATAAATGTCTATTTACATTTAAAGGGGGATAGGCTACAGAGATGGATACTTTGCATAGGTATGGATTTTGGTTTATTAATACAAATTTAAGGTCAATTTTGTTATATGTATATTTCTATTCTTGATTAAGGTATTGTATTCGTGTAGCTCATTTAAAAATGTAATGTATAATTAAGAAATACAGGTTAATAGATAGTCATATATAATTAAATTTTCTAGATGTACAGAGATATATTTCAGATGGATAGGTATTCTTCAAATCTTTTAAAGTTCACATAATTTGGCCTTTAAAACTAAATTTGCATCAGTAAGACCTAGATCAATACCTATGCAAAGTATTCATCTCTGTAGCATATCTTCTTTAAATGTAAACAGACATTTATATACAACCACTTAGGTGAACAACCAAACTGGCTAGGCTCCCACAAAGCCAGAACATGAAGTAGGATCAAAACCCTGTGCCATTGTCCTTGGCTTCTCATCAGCCCTCATTGTTC
>NC_022021.1:22413945-22441701 GCF_000317375.1 Microtus ochrogaster
CCCTTTGAAGTGATAAGGCGAGCAGGCCTACTTTTCATCCCACCCGGCTTCCACATGTCTAGCTTAGCCCCAGAATAATTACATGGAAACTGTATTCTTTTAAACACTGCCTGGCCCAATCACCTGTCTCAAAATGTAAAAGTAAAAACAAAAGAAATAGAGGTTAAAATAAAGCCACACAAAGATGGAAAATACACAGAAAATCTTGATACTATATACTATTATGTTCTTTCTCTTTGAATTGTTTGAATGATGAAGAAGGAACAACAGCTGCTAAAAGATATTTGTTTATAAATGCTGCTGAACTAATCCAAGGTAGATATTTTGAAAATACTTTGACTTCAAAATTTGGATCTAAGGTTATGATGCTTTGGAAAAGTTCTTCTTTTGTTTTCACAGAGGATGAGACCCTATGGATTGCTTCTATCCCAATATGGTATGATAGACCACACCCTCCTGAAAGATTGCTGTGAACACCCTCAAAAAATTACTTCACTCAACTGCCAACTGAGATGAACCTGGCACACAAGTTACACCATGAAAGATCTGATTAACAACACCCTCATTCAGCACGAAGCAGTTTGGAGAGAAATAACTACATCCATATTCCCAAATATTGTTTGTAAATATTTTTTTTACATTTAAAAGGGGAAATGATATAGATATGAATAATTTGCATTGGTATAAATCTTGGTTTACTGATATAAATTTAAGGTCAATTGTGTTATATGTATATGTATTTCTGATACTGATTAAGGTATTGTGAGTGTGTAGTTCAATTAAAAATGTAATGTATAATTAGGAAATATAGGTTGTTAATGGATAATAATCAATAATAGTCAAGCTTGTAGTCATGTTAGATTTGCTAGATGTGCATAGATATATTTCAGATAAGCTTTCTTCATATATTTCAAAGAATAGAGAATATGACATTTAATGTTTTAATAACTTAGAGCTTTTCAGGACAACAAGACACATCTGCTCCTGGCAGCACCAAGCTACTTCAAGAGGAAGATGGGTATTGAAGAGGTTCCTTATGGAGTTTGTTAGCCATTTGGGCAAGAAATTGCTCTTGCCTGGACTGTTGCATAAACTGGACACAAAGAACCCACAGAGAGAGGACTGATGATCTTGCCTAAAAGTGAGATGATCTTTCGGGGTTCCTGATTCATGAAAGAGTCTGCGAGACATTCTGCAGGACACAGCAGATAGTGACTGAACTGTCTTTGAAATTTCCTGCTTCATGGATAAGTCTGCTGAATACTATGGGCCTGAAGGCTGAAGATGGATGCCCCAATGGTACAGAGGAACTTTGGATGACTGTACCAGCAGCAAGGTGTCTCTGTCATTTCTAGAGCTTGAAAGTTGCTTATTTCTTATTTACTTAGGTAATATTATATCCTTCTGGAGTCTTTGATGGAGTTGAAGAATGGTTAGTTATAGTTTTTCTTTGTTATGATAAAAGATAAAATAGATATAAATATTGTAACTGTAATTCTTGTTTGATAGCTGTTTTGTTATATGTAGTTTTGCTATGTTAAAGTAAAAGCCTTTCTTTTTTTAAACAGAAAAAGGTGGGTCTTCTTTCTATGTATTGCTTTTATTGGTTAATTAATAACTGCTTGTCCTGATAGGTCAGAACACAGTTGGGTGGAGTAGACAGAACAGAATGCTGAGAAGAAGGGAAGTCAGGCAGTTGCCATGATTCTCCAACCCTAGACGGACGTAGGCTAGAATCCTTCCCAGGAAGCCACCACCTTGTGGTGCTACACAGATTATTAGAAATGGGTTAAGCAAGATATGAGAGTTAGCCAAGAAGAGGCTAGATATAATGGGCTAGGCAGTGTTTAGAAGAATACAGGTTCTGTGTAATTATTCTGGGGCTAAGCTAGACATGCAGGAGCCAGGTGGGATGAAAAGCAGGCCTGCTTGCCTCATCACTACAATGAGCAATCAGCACCATGCTTCTTGGTGGTGGCGAGGACCATGAAACTCCACAGAGTTGTGGCAATAAACATGACTCCTGCCAGTAACGCTGCCATGAAGGTAGAGTCTCAGAAAGCTAAGGAATGGAGTCAAGCCTTCCGCCAAAGTCACAGTTTCAATCCCAGCCATGCTGCTTAGCAAATTTAAGACTCAGTACGCAAATAAAAAATATATACACACAGTAAAGACAGATTCAGACGAGAAAATCTCTCTAAACAGTTTACAATGTTTTTAAAATTATATCTAGGCTTTGAAGGGAAAAGAAAAAGGATAACGAAAGTCCTTAAAAAAAAAAAAAGAAATAGAGTAGTCAGATGTGGTGGTGCAGAGGCAGGCAGATTTCTGTGAGTTCAAGGTCAGCCTTGTCTACAGAGTGAGCTTCAGGACAGCCAAAGATACACAGAGAAACCCTGTCTAAAAATAACTAAAAGCTAAAAAATAAAAAATAAAGAAAAGCCCACATAAAGATGAAAAATACACAAAGAGTCTAGATATTCTTTGTTTTTGTGTTTTATTTGAATTCTTTGACTACAGAGAGACATTTTGTTCTGTGAGCTTCTAAGCTAAACCAATGTATATATTTTAAAGATATTTTGAATTCAAAATTTGAATCTAAGGATATGTTGTTACTTTTGAAAACAGGTTCTCCTTTGGTTTCCACAGAAGATGAGACTATGGATTCCTTCCAGACTAATGTTGATTGATGGAACAAGACCTGCCAAAATCTCTCCTTGAACCCTAAAAATGATTTTCCCAACAAACAGCAGGAAGCAGTTTAGAGAAAACTACACCCAAATCCCAAAATGATTGTTTATAAATGTTTGTTTTCATTCAAAGGACACAGATACCATAGCAAACTTGCAAAGAAGTCTGTGAAGCAGCCAGTATAAACACCACTTCTACAGCGTCACTGTGGGCCCCTTGCCATGTACCAGCAACCCTATACTACAAGTAGTATTTCTATTATTATCATTTGAGAACAGGACTATTAGCCCAGAACTCAATATAAAGCTGAGGAGAATCTTGCACTTCTGAGGATCTTCACCTGCACCTCCCAACTGCAAGGATTACAGGTGTGCACCACCACGTCCGTGCATCGAGTTTTTGCATATATCAGCTAGCTTATCTTCTTCAGGGTCTCCTCCTTCTTATCTCTTTTCCTTTGCCTGACTGATGCTTTCTGATTCCCCAAATTCATTTAAGAAATACCTTTAAATTTTTATTAAACATTAAAAAAATGGAAGTAAAATGAACTTAAAGGAAAGGCCTGATAATATTTCCAAGTTAATCAAAAAAATTCTGGGTTATATTCTATCATTCATTTAAGTATTTGGACATATACTTAATGGATTCTTGTCAAAGGTAAATATTCCATCAAATATCCAAGATATTTTGAACACAAATCTTACTTTCAAAACTTTGTGTGCCCTCATAAGCTTACAAGATCTGCTCATCAGAAGTTTGTTTAATGAATAATAGAAATTAAAATAAATTTTTATTAAACATTAAAAAAATAAATGCTTTCCTCAATTTCCCATCTGAATAAACTTTTAATTAACTTGTATTACAGAAGTTATACTTTCACAACCACATTTTCAGTTTGTACATCTGCTTGGTTATTGTGTGTTTTTCTGCCACAGAGTGGGATCCAGGAAAAACAGACACCCCAAGCTTTATCTCAGTGCATTTTTAGCATTTTCCAGTATTTTAATCATTTTAAAGATATAAAGTATTTATGTATTTTAAAAATATAATGTGAAAATGCTATGTATAATGTCTAAAACTAAACAGACCTCCAAACCATCATCATCACCCTTAAGAATGCAGGCATAGCCACCACATTCCAAAATTCCTCCAGTTCCTGCTTTTACTGTTATTTGTGAAAAAATTACAAAGGAACTTTGCCTCAAGCCCCATATGTAACATAATCTCTACTTTCCTTGAACTTTGAAAAAGCATTTGTAGCTATAGGAATGCTATGTACAATCCCAGCATACACTGAGCTTCCTCTCTTCATTCCCTTGGAAATGATCATTGTATGTTTCTCAGTTATTAATATAGTTTAGGTTCCTACATGCTTTCAAATCCTTAACCTAGTTTTATTCTTAAGTGATTGATAGTCATTAGTGGTTTAAGAACTTGAGCTGCTAGTGATTTCCATATGAGAAAGGGAAACTTCATTCACGTTAGTTCAGATTAGGAAAAAGTTCGCACATAATGTGCTAAGCACTATGTTTGAAAGTGTTTCTATGAGGTTTATATTAGCATGGCATTATCGGTGATAACTATAGCTACTGGGGTTTTCAGATGGACTCTGTAGTCAAGCACATGTAGAAAATGCTGCGTTACAAGAAAAGTAAGCATCAATATTCCAGTCTGTAAGTCTTGGGCCCTTTATGATTTGTACTTTCAAGAAGTAGTAAAGTGAGTTAACTTTTCTTTGATGCATCTTTTGGAACTCTTGTTCTATTTTATCACAAATTTCACAGGGTGTGGGAAGTAATTTTCTACAGACTCTCCAGCCACTAAATTATACTAGCATTTAGAATTCCAAGTAAATCTAAGTCAGTAACCCACAAGAAGCCTTTAGCAGGGATGCAGTAATGATGATGATGATGATGATGATAAAGAGTGTGTTTTAAATGTCTGAAAATTACTAAAACCTTTTAGTGCTGTTTTGTTGTAATATTTCATTGAACCACAAGGTGGCAGTCATATTTACCAAATTTGTCCAGTCAGTGTTTACCCTGCTCAAAATGAATCAGGTGTCAGGGCTGCGGTACATCATGCCCTCCCTGCTCTTCCCAAGCATTTTCTAGCAGTGTAAGCTTCATCGTTATTATCTGTATCATCCTCACTAAGTGTCTTACAGCAGTGACAAAATGACAGCAGCAAAGAATCTGGAGATGGAATTCAGATTGTTTTTTTTCTATCACAATTTCAGGATTAGTTTTTGAAACATTAATTTTACTTTAAAATTATATGCTTTAAAAACTGTAGAGTAGTTCCAGACCTAGAGAATGCTGATCACTTCTTCCTGAACTCCATGATTCAATTGTTTCTTTTAAAGAAAATCAAGTTTCTGTTCTCATTATAAAGAAAAGTATACATGCTCCCCAACCTTTTAAAAACCCAGAGCAATGATAAAAGTTTCAATATTTTAAAAATTATTTACATGTTGAAGTAGTTTAAGTTCAATACAATATAACTTGCTCTGGTCAGACCCCCTCCCTCATAGCAATAAAGCCACCATTCACAAGATGGCAGGCTCTCTCCCCAAAAAAATGGTATTAAAGGTCATTAAATTTTAAACAGCATCTAATCCCAACAGCCTTGGCTTCTGTTCTCAGGTACAAATAAGCTTTCTTGCTAGCAAGTTAAATCAATATTATTGCAAACTTAGTATGTAATAAAATAAAAATATCTCCTCATACTTGGAGGACCCAAAAAGATCAATGATGCTGTGCAGCCACATAAACAATCCAGCTTGGAACTCAGTCTCTGAATGCAGAGTGGGTAACAGAGGATGGTTGGAATGTATTGTGTGGAGACTTCAAAACAACTCATATTTGAGGAACCAGAAACCTCTGCAGGTCTGAGTGTGAGTCTGGGACCTCTGAGAGAGTAAGCCTGAGCAAGGTCCTCTGAGGTTCTGGATGCACCTAGGCCAACGTAGGCCTGAGACAAGGAACTCCACCTTGGACTGGAGCAGGCTTGAGGCCAGAAATTCCACAGGAGTGGGACTGAACCAGCTGCCTAGGCCAGAGTGGGCCTGAGAAAGCAAGCTCCACAGGAGCAGGAGCCGATCCAGTCCTGGGACATTGGCAGATGAAGACTGAGCCAGTGAGCTGGTCCAGAGCAGACCTGAGACAGCAAACTCCACCAGAACAGGTTCAGGGGAGTAAA
Organism: Microtus ochrogaster; assembly: GCF_000317375.1. Lineage (NCBI taxonomy): Eukaryota > Metazoa > Chordata > Mammalia > Rodentia > Cricetidae > Microtus > Microtus ochrogaster. The sequence goes on from NC_022021.1 coordinate 22,419,838, forward strand.
CACTGAGCAAGTGAGCCAGAGCCAGAGTCTGCTAAGGGTCCGGACGTGAATCTGGAATCTTCAAGGGAGTATACCTAAGCCAAGACCCCTTTAGTCTTGGGTGTGAGTCTAGGACCTCCAAAGAACTAGGCCAGAGCCAGGACCTCTGCCAGTCTGGGCATGAATCTGGGACCTTCAACAGAATAGGCAGGATCTCTGTGGGTCCAGGCTTGAGTTTGGGACCCCAGATGAGTAGGCCTGAGCCGGAACTTCTGTGGGTCTGGGCACACCCACGCCTGGGAACTCTGAGGGAGTAGACCAGAGACAGAGACCTTTGCAAGACCAACCCCAAGCCAGGGACCTCTGCAGGAATGGATCCAAACCAGAGACATTTACAGAAACAGGTCTGAACCAATTACCTAGGCTAGATCAGGCCTGAGACAGCAAACTCCAAGGAAGCAGAGCAAAGCCCAGGAGCTCTGAACGATCTCCAAGAATGTGAAGTAACCAACAGGGTGACTAGAACCGTGGTACTGAGTGTACCACAAGGAACAACCATATGAGCCTTGGATTCACTGGCACCTAGAAGATTAATCAACAGAATCTCAGACAGCCCCAACCACACCTATTAGAGGAAAAGATGAGTAGAGTAGGTAAGAACACACACAACACCACAAAGAACAACACGACACTAGTAAAACCTAAAGATCCTACAACAGCAAGACTTAAACAACCAAATATAGATTAAGCAGAAGAAAATGACCTAAAAAATAACTTCAGGAAAATGTTTGAAACTCTTAAAAAGGAATGAGAAATTCCCTCAAAGAAATGGAGGAAAAGACAAACAAAAAACCAGTGGAGTTCCAGATACCACTTTCCAAACAACATGACTTCTCTTGCCATGAACATTCCCCTTGTGCCCAGTAGTTAATGCAAAGATTCTGGAAATACAACATAGACTCTGTTATAAATCATTTTTGTCCAAAGGAAAGCAGTTTTCTCTGGAATGCTTAAATATGTATCAGGTCCATCTTAACAAAGATTCAAATACATAAAACAAATTAGAAATACTTTATAAGTACACTTACATTTTCTGATCTTAAAAATCAAAAAGTTCAATAAAATTATATCCCAAACATCTGATCTTCCTCAACTCCTTTTTCCTAACCATCTTATTTTTCTGAGATTGTTTCATAATGGGTCATTAGTAGCACTGTAGAAAATTCTATAAAATCTATTTATTTTGTATGTGAGTGTTTTGCCTGCATATATGCAGAGACCAGGAGAGGATAATGGGAGTTACAGATGGTTGTAAGCCACTTTGTGTGCACTCGGAACCCCACTAGGATCCTCTGAGGAGTTGCCAGTGCTGGCAAGCTAGCTCTTCAGCCTCAGTAACATTTATTTCTTAAGATTCTCTGATTCTGAAGGAGTTTCATGATTGTAGTGGCTTTAATGAAAATGGCTGCCCATAGGAGGCACATATATTTGAATGCTTTGGTTCCCAGTTTGTGGGCTGTTTAAAAAGGAGAAGGTGTGGCCTTCTTTGAGGAAATGTGCCACTGGGGTGCGCTCACAGGTTTCAAAAGCCACATTATGCTCGGTCTCCCTCTCTACCTCCATCTTATAAAAACAAACAGACAAATGAAAACAAAATCCAAAAACCAAAAAATTCTCAGCTACTGCTTCAGTGCCTGCTTGCTGCCATGCTCCCTGTCATGATGGGCATGGACTCACCCTCTGAAACTAGAAGCAAGCTCTTAACTGCTTTCCTTTATCCGTTGCCTTTGCCAAGGTGTGATAGAGATGCCTGCTTGTTAGCCTTGGCTACTGTGAGTCTTGGTGAGGGTTTACCTTGACTGCCCAGGCACCAGGCACAGTCTGTGAAAGACTTATTCCCGGAATCTACAATACCAGCCACAGTCTGTGGATTTTATGACACCAGCCACAGTCTGTCTGCCCTGGAAAGGAGAGTGGAGAAATTCCAGGTGTGTTTGTATTAAGAGGCACAAGCAAGGTCTTTGATTCTTTCTCTTTGTATATGCAAAACAAATCAAATCAAAACAAAAAAACTTCAACTTTCTGGTGGAAGAGGCAAGGCTCTCTAGATCTGTCTTCAACATGCCCTTGACAGTGAAGGAGCCATTCCACATTTTCAAGGAGACTAAAAATTATCATGCCAAATATGAAGAAGTTTTATCATTAAGATACTTAGAAAAAAAAACTATTTATAAAATTCATTACACTTCCCTTCCTCCTTTTGGGGTAAACAATGCATGTAGCTGGGTTTTGTTTTGTTTTTTAACAGAGCAGAGCACTGTTTCTCCATCTGGGGAGTGCCATCAAACTTCCACTACAAATATGTTAAAGCTTAGAAAACTAGTAGAACTTGACTAGAAATATTTTAGGTCCTTAATTGTCAGAGAATAGTGTGGAAAATCAGATATTTGTGTCTTGGTTATTTTTTCTTCATGGATATTTATATAATATAGCTATATAACATACTCATTGTTTTTATTCATGCTGTCGAGTTTACAAGCTCAGAGGAATTATTACTACTGTTACTATGTCCTCCACTGAATAAAATGCAATTCTTAGGGTATAAGATTATAGAGGTTTGGATAGAAGAAGCCTGAGCCCAAAGCTCCCTTCTGGAGAGATATGTCCCCACTAGAACACCTGTTTGAGAAGTAAACATTTATCACTCTTGAACTAGTAACTATGGAACACATAAACTGAAAACAAAGCTATTACCCTGGAAAGAAAATAAAATTCTTCATCAATTAAAGTCCAAATTAATAACAATGCCAGTAGGAGGAGGGCCCGCTTGTTCATCTCAGCTACCTGGCTAGCTTAGCCCTAAAATAATCACACAGAAACTGTATTGATTAAATCACTGCTTGGCCCATGAGCTCTAGCTTCTTATTGGATAACTCTTATATTAATTTAATCCATTTCTATTAATCTGTATATCACCATGTGGCAGTGGCTTACTGGCAAAGATTCAGCATGTCCAAGTCTGGTAGCTTCATAGCATCTCTCTGACTTTGTCTTCTTCCTCCCAGCATTCTGCTTAATTTTCCCCACCTACCTAAGTTCTGGCCTATCAACAGGCCCAAAGCAGGTTCTTTATTAACCAATGAACAGAAGGACTTCCTACACCAAACGCCAATAGTCTATGACTGCTTTTGATTGATTGATACTATTAAAAAGACAAACTCATCTAGACCTATTTGTCTCCCTGCTTCTCGTCTTTCTCACCCCAATTCATTTTCTAAAAGCTTATGCCTAATTTTTTTCAGATAGAAAAATATGATGTTATTTTTTACTTTTTATTCTTCATTGACTTCTCACTGGTAAAATTCAAATATGTCAGCACATGATGGACTGGATATGATTTCCTCACCAATGGCAGCATGGCCATTTAACAAGCTTTTGACAAAATGCAATAACTTTTCTGAAAAGAAACCAAGCTTTTAAATAGAAATGAATGAAAGCCTCAACATAAAAAGATCATGCAAATATTAACTAATTATTGTATTAATAACTAAAGTTAATTATCTGAAAATGAAAGAGAATCAATCTCATTCCCAATAGCACCAAAATACCAAAATACTTAGAAATAAGTTTACTTAAAAAAATAAAAGACTTCTCTGTGAAACTACAAAAAATAGATGGAAAAACTGAAGAGAATGCAATGGAAAGATATTCTGTGTTGATAGATTGAAAGAATTGGTCTTATTAAAGTGACATCATTTCCTGAAGTTACACATAGATAATAAAATGATTAATGCAACTTGCATTACAATTCAAATGACAAAATTAGAAAAGAATCTGAAACTTAAATGGAGCTACCAACGATTCAACTACCAAAACAGTTCCGGAAAAGAAAAACGAAGCTAGATGCATGAGACTTTCCTATTTCAATAGATGACGAGATGCAGTAATTAAAATAGCACAGTGCTGCGGTAAAGGCAGACACACATTCAAATGGAGCAGAACTGGAACACAGAAAACAACCTAGTGATAAATGGTGAGACCATTTTTAATAAGGGCACATGGGATACAAGATGGAGAAAAAGTAATTCAAAAAAATGATGCTTCAAAAACTCAATGTTCACATGCAAAAGAAAAGAACTGGAACATTATCCTATGTCACACATAGAAAAGAACTAAAGCCTACTCAAGACTTTTTTTTTTTGTTGTTTGTTTTTGGTTTTTCGAGACAGGGTTTCTCTGTGGTTTTGGAGCCTGTCCTGGAACTAGCTCTGTAGACCAGGCTGGTCTCGAACTCACAGAGATCTGCCTGCCTCTGCCTCCCGAGTGCTGGGATTAAAGGTGTGCGCCACCATCGCCCTGCTAAGACTTTTATGTATACTTGAGACTAAGATGTCTAGGAAAGAAGATAAAAAGCATCATAATATTGTTCCTGGCAATGATGTCCTGGATATGGCATCAAAAGCATAGATAATAAAAGTCAAAACGTGCAACTGAAAGTACATTAAACTGAGCATCTGAACAGCAAGAGAGAATGGATAAAAAGGCTACAAAACTGAAGATGACATTTATAAGATATATATCAGATAAAGGCCAAGTATTTTAAGAAACAAGGAATTCTGACCCCTCAGTAACAAAAACCTAACAGTCTCATTTTTAATCAGTTAAATATTTGAATAGAAATTTCTCCAAATAAGACACACAAATGTGAAAAGTTATCTAATAACTCAAACATTACTAACCATCCAGAAACCACAACTGAAAACAACAATGAAGTACTCTTTTATATCTGTCATGATGGCTATCCAAAGCTGTGGTCTGGAACCCTTGGACTCTGAGGGCAGGAATTAAAGTTGTGCAGAGATGACAATGATGAAAAGGAAGGACCAGGAGTAGGAGGAAGGGGAAGAGGGGAGGAGGAACACAAAGAAGAGAGGAAGATAGAAAATATGGCCTAGCAAACTCACTTCTTGGAATAACTAAAAATGGGTAATTGAGGAGAGATCAAGTTATCAACTCCATGTTCATTATGGTATTACAAGCCATATCCCAGATATAAAAACAGTACAGCTCTCTATTAATAGGTGAATGGATAAGGAAATGTAGTATGTGCATATAATAGTACATTATTTCCACCTTTAAAGGAAACCTTGCAGTATGATACAACATTGATAAATTTTGGGGACTGCATGCTGTAAGTCATAGAAGGACACACACTTCACTTCATGAGTATGAGATATTTAAAATAAGTAACCACATTGAATCAGAGAAAAGTATACTTGTGTCCACTGGATGGGCAGAAAAGTTGGGTTTTCTAATCAGAATGTATTAAGTACATTGTACTGCAGTGTGCAGTTATTAATGAGAATCTATATATCCTTAGAAATCTTGTAAGGAAGTAAAATTCATATTAGCCATTCTGACCACAAAAAAGGATGTCACAATGTGGGAATATGGAATATAGTTTTAGCACATGGAAACCTCCTGAGGTTTGGATAGCACAGACTTGGTTCACTGAAATCTTGATCTCACACCAGTAGTGAAAATATGAAAAGCTTCTGAATCCCTGAGAAGAGAGATCTCTCTAACATTCATATATGGTCCTAAGGACAATGACTAAAAGCAACTTTCCAGAAGGTGAGAGAGTTGCCAACAGGGAAAATGGACAGAAGGGTTCTTCCCAATAATGTTGGCTACCAGGCTGTTATGAATAAGGAGCGGCTCTATCTCCCATGTTTCCATGTTCACTACTAAATGTCTGACTCATACAGTGAGGCAGCGGGCAGACTTGTAATTCACAAGACTATAAAGTGCTAGAGCCAAACTTGACAAAGAGTTTTTTCTAAAAGAATCCACACACAACCCAGGCCAAGGCTCAGGGAATACCATGCAAGAGGAGGCAAAAAGATCTGGATGATGGCAGCTATGAAGCAGTATCTATCTTCTGTTTATGGTATAGTGATACATATGAACTCACTACAACTGTGAGTTACCTGTACAAGACCTGCACAAGACGGAGCCCATCAACATTTCTTCACAGATGGGAAAAGGCTCATAAGACAATGTGGTGGTCCGAATGAGATGTCCCTCATAGCCTTGCGCACTGTAATACTAGTTCCCTACCTTGTGGCCTTCTTTGAAAAGGGGGTGTGGCCTTGTGGGAAGAGATGTGCCATTCAAGGAGGGTCTTCAGCATTTATGGATGCACAGTATTTCCTCTGTTCTCTGTTTCCTGCCTGAGTTCAAAATGTAAGCCCTCGACAAACTCCTCAAACCTGCTACACAGAGTCCTTGCTACAACAAACGCTTGTTGCTCTAGAATTATAACCCAGATCATCTCTTCCTTCTATAAGTTTGCCTTGGTCATGATGTTTTATCGCAGCAATAAAAAATAACTTATGCAGTAGATTGTAGCAGGAAGAGGGTTAGTGCTATGTAAAACTTGACGTTGATTTTTTGGGAAAATGTGGAAGGTTTTTTAAACTTTAGCCTGTAAAAGTAGAACAGAATTGAGATGTGTGACTTCTGGTTATTTCATTGACTTTAATAATAGTAACATAATGGTAAAGTCTAATTATGAATATTACTTATCTTTGCAGTCAGCAATATCTTCTCTTCAAAACTTAATAATGTCTCAATAATCACATAGAAACAAAGAGATCTGGAAGACTAATATAAGAATTCCAACTAAAAAAAATGAATGCAATGACTTATGACAGATGGCCACATGGATGGAACATGCATGTTAACAGCTCATCACTTCAAAGTTATATACAATTATTTGTTGAGCACATATGCTAAGTGCTGTGGTATATTTTAATTCTGAACATGTGTGTTATAGTATATATGTTTATATAAGTGAATCTACTTCCTCTGAACTTTAAGAGTTTTGAAAAGGTAGTTTGGTATGGGACAATCATCTATATTCTGTCAATTATATTTTAAATAAACGCTGATTGGCTGATAGCCAGGCAGGAAATATAGGCAGGAAGACCAGACAGGAAGTAGAGGTGGGGCAACAAAAACAGGAGTATTCTGGAAAGGAGGAAGCTCTTTCTGCAGTCCTGCCCAGACCACCGAAGAAGCAGGATTTGACCTGCCCTGCTGAAAAAGGTACCAAGCCATGTGGATGTGGCTAACAGATAAGAATAATGGGCTAATATAAGTTATAAGAGCTAATAAGAAGCCTGAGCTAATGGGCCAAGCAGTTTATAACTTATAGAGACCTCTGTGTGATTTTCTCTGGGACTAAACGGCTAGGGGACTGGGTGGGACAGAAACCCCAACAAGCAGGCCCACGTGTTACAGTAGTTAGTTATCTTCCAAACATGTGTAGTACTAAATATACCTAAGAACTAGCACAACTGTACATCTGAGGTCATTAGAAATGGATGAGATAACTGAGCGGTAGTGGTGGTGCATGCCTTTAACCCCAGCTCTTGTGAGGTTGAGGTAGGAGGATCTCTGTGAGTTTGCTGCCAGTCTGGTCTCTAGAACAAGTTCCAGGAGAAACACTGTCTTGAGAAACTTAAAAAAAGAGAAATATTTATATTTATTTAAAAATGCATGCAATATATGGACATATCCATTGCTCTCCAAAGGGAATTCTTAAATATGAACTTCTCCAAATCAGCAATTAAAGGGGGAGATGGTTTCTGGGAGGGATCATATGATGAGTTCTCTAATATTTCATATAGTAAGAGAGCTATGATGCACAGAAACTAATTTTATTTTTAAAAATAGGTAGTAAAAAGGACTTTGAATGTTTCCAATATAAAACCACAAGTCTGGGAGTGTCTTTCAAGAGCAGACTCTAACATGCATAAGGCTTTCAGTTTGATCACTAGACTCCTAAAGAAACCTGAAAGACAAATGAAATAATAATCAATTGAAGATGTATTAGTTAAGTTTCTCATTGTTGTGAAACACCTAACAGATGGAACTCAAGGAAGGGTGCGAGGGTTTAAGGGCTATATGCCATCACCTGAGGAAAGGCGTGGGGACAGGAGCTTATGGAACAGGTTGTGCTACATTTAGCAGTCACTGAGATAGGGCCAGGAAGTAATGCAAGGTTGATTCCTGTGACCTGCTTCTTCCTTTGGGGCACCACCCTCAAGATTCTACATCCTGGCAAAACAGCACTACCATCTGGTATAAGATACTCAAACACCTGGGCCTGAAGGGGTCATTTTACATGTGAACTACAACTGCATATGCTAATTCCTCTGAGATGATCATTAGCTACTACATACATATAGTGAAATATTACCTATACCTAAATATGTAAATTATTGTGTACCAATTAGAGTATGAAATATAAAAACTGAGGAGAAATTTGCTTTTTATAAATTGAAATTTAAAGAAAATGATTAGAAACACCACTAGGCCCCCAGTGATTAATTATAGGTTTTTCAATGGTTATTTGATGTAGTCAAAGGTCATATACATTTTATAATCCAGAAAGAAGACAAGGAAAGCAAATGTAAACACCTACAATGTAACCAAAATACTCAAGGACAATGAAAACTACAACTTCACTTCTCATGCTAAACACAGTTACTGAGTGTTTACTGTGACAAATGACTTCAAAACTTGCAATTATCTTGCTAAAGGGTATGTCTTCATGGCAGATAGAGTATAGTGGTAGGTGTTGTGAGTCTTCCTCTTAGCTCTAACACAGTATTGCCTGCAACCTGCTTCAGGGTGTTGAGTGAGCTTGTACCCATAAATTTAAAAGAAAGCTGTAGAACAAACATAAAATCTACATCTCCCAACTCTCCTTTTCTCTTTTGTCTTCTGCTATGGATGTTTTCCTATGTTGTCAAGGAAGATAAAGGTCACACATATTATAAGATCTGTGCTAGTTTTCTCAGTGAATGAAGTCTCCAGCTGGTAGAATTTTAATTTTTTGAAATATATCCATGCATCTAGCAATATTTACTGAATGCCAATTAAGTATAAGGCACTGGGAATTCAGTAGCATATAAAGCCACAGAGCTCTGTGGACCAACAGATCATGGTGGGGGTTTCCATCCAACATGGGGTGTTTGACCCCAGTGGATAGAGACAAAGGAGCAAATGGTAAGTAGGGAAACATTTATGACCACCCTTTCTGCTATCAAGATATCATTCTTTGATTAAGGAAAACACCAATAATAAATACAATATTCTCAAATCACTTAAATATACAATACTAATTGCTATAAAATATTTTATACCAACTTAAAGACTGACGATGGCCTCTAGAGTGATAGCTCAGTGGTTAGGAGCTCTTGCTGGCTCTTCCCCAGGACCCGATTTCAGTCTCCAGCTGCCATATCAGGTGGGCAGCTCACAACCACATGTAACATTATGGTCTACCACCAGCACTCATGTGTACAAAGTCTCATACAAGAACGCGTATAAGTAAAAATAACATTACTAGACCTTTAAAAGAGAAGGAAATAAGTACAGGCTTTTGTGCCACTGCCCTACATCTACATCACATCCTTTACAATATTAGGAGCTATCTACAAAAACACCACAGGATATAAAATGTGTTAAGAATCTTCTGTGATTCTGCTAATATTAGCTTATTTACCTGGATATTAATACAGTAATATCAAATGTGATTTTATAATATTTATAATAAAATAGTAAATTTAACTCAAGGAACATTTATTAAACACTAGTAAAATCAAAATGAGATCACTATTATTTGGAACTGTTGAGAAATATATTTCTATTGTGATAGTCAGAATTCTAAAATGTGCCCCCAATATTTCTCATCCATTCCCTGACTGATGTAATGAGATACTATGTTCATTATTCTGTTCTTTATATAGCAAAGTGGATGTTGCAACAGATATGCTTAAAGTTGGAAACCAGCAGATACTGAGTTAATAAAAAAGAGAATGGGGAAATGGCTCAGTGTTTAAGAATACTGGGTACTCTTGCAGAGGACTTGGGGTTTGGCTCCCAACACCCACATGGTGGCACACAACATCTGTAACTTCAATTTCAGGGGATTCAAAGCCCTCTTCTGGGTTCTGCAGGTACTTTGCACACAGCACACAGACACACATGCAGACAATACACTCACCCATAAAATATAAATAAATAAACTCTTAAGAAAATGTGGAAAGGGTGGATATTAGGTAACCTCACTTACTCAAAAAGCACAGAAGTTAATTCACCTGACAGAAAACTTAGGAGTTGAAGGATAAGGTGGTTCAAATACTACTGAAGTCTTCAAGATGAAGGACACATGCAGTCAATCCCAGAACGACCCTGAGAACTTAAAGCATCCCATGTCTTACAAGAGAACAGCACCTTCAGAACAATGTCAACAAAGACACTGTAATGGTTAATCTTAACTGTCAACTTGAGATCTAGAATCATCTGGAAGACAGATCTCTGGTATGCCTGATTATTTTGATAAGATTGAGTGGGATAACCTGCCCAATATGGGTGACATCATTTTCTGGGCTAGATTGCATAAAATAAGAGAAGCAAGCTGAGCGCAAGTATTCACTTCTCTCTGCTTATTGACTATGGATGAAATGTGACCTGCTGCCTCAAATTCCTGCTGCCCAGCTTTCCAAGACAGGCACCTTGAGCTATGGCTTAAAATAGATGTTTCTCCCTTAAGTTGCTTTTATTGAGGCAACTCAACTCTATATATTTTATCACGGCAACTGGAAAAGTAAACTAAAGCAGAAGTGAGTTCTGAAAATATCAAATAGATATGGATGAGGGAATGAGAACCCTGAGCTCCAGTAACCTCATCTAGCCAAGTCTGTGATTTTCGTCTTGTAGAGACTGAAGCAGAGAACCTATCTCTACTGTGACCAGTTTCTCAGCGTTAGCTTGTATACTCATGGAAATTGACCACAAAGGGACAGAATACTAATAACTTACCTGGAAGAGTCTAGGATTAGTTGGAAAAAAATAAAACAGGAAGGGAACAATACAAAAGGCTTATTATAAAATTAATCAGTGGGTTGGTTAGAAAGCTGTGTAGAATTCCATGGCAAAACAATCTGAAAATATAGCAGTATATGAGAAAGTGAAATGCATTTGTCTTTTGCAAAGTTGTATAGAATTGGGTAGCCCTGACCCCTACAAAACAAGTCTACCATGCTACATATCTATACCCCATAACCCTTGCTGTAAGGAAGCTATTTTTCCTATAATGTTGAAGTTATCTAAAATGAGAAAGGAGTACATAGTTGGTCTTTGTTGAAATTCAATATAGCTCAGAACATTTTATGTCAGGATTATTTAATAGCTCCACAGAGTAAGTCAGATATCTATATCATCAAAACGCTTTCAAATTGGACCTATGTTTACTTCCAACCTCTAGACATGGAAAAAGGAGGGATCCTCACATATATTTAGACAGGTTACCAGTATGTTCCATCATTTCCAGGAATGTTGTTTGTCCCTCATTCCTCTCCCAAGTATTCTCTACAGTCTACTAACAGTACTATATATGACCTGGACACATTTTGCATTGTTACTCCTTAGTGGAAGGCTGTGTGACAATGAAACAAATAACAAAAAGTAAACAAACGAGGTAGGTAGGTGTGGAGACATACCCTACTGACCACAGCACAGGGGTGGTAAAGACGAGAAGACCAAGAGTTTGAGGAAGGAGGGATTGAAGAAGAAAGGAGTAAGAAGCAAACACAAAGAAACAGAGAAAAGAAATGAGGAGCTGATACTCAAGAAGAAATCATAATTTTAGAACAGTTATGAAAAAGAAAATGTGTTTTGGTGAGTGAGACATTAAACTATTCATCAGAACATATGGAGCTAGTTGACAGTTATGAATGCCAGTTTGAACAATTCTGAAGTAGCTACATTAGCATAAAGGAGGTGATGTAAGTGGAGAGTGGAAACCTACAATCAAAGTTGACAATCCCTGCCTTACCCTAGACATCCAAAAGGAAGTAGATACACATGATCAAACAAAACAGTCACCTCCTAAAGCTGTTAACTGGCTTTTCTCTTCATTTCTTCTTGAAGCTTAGAAACTTAAATACAAATGAATTTTCAAAATATAAACTTAATATAAGTTAATCCTTTGTTTAATACAAATATAAATGACATAAAACAGATGAAATAATTCTTAAACCTCACACTAATATTCAGTTATTAAAATACAACATTTTAAAATTAAATACCATCCTGCTAACACTTTCTTTCATTGAAAAGAAAAGACCTTTTAGTGCTGATGATTAAGCCATATATCAGTCTTCTTTTTAACTCATTTAACATGAATTCTGATGTAAATGTAATATCTATGATAGTTAAAGTGTTATATAAGAATTATGTACTATGTTACAAAACTACTGAAATTTCCAGTAGTCACTTAGAAGATTTCCAATTATTCTAGCAATGAAGTGTTAATGCAGAGATTTTGGTTGTAGTCATTTCCCAAAAGCTGTCATCACCAGAAAAGTATGTGCATGGTGAGAGCAACCACCCACCCTCAAACACTGGCCAATATATTGTTCCTTACTGACATACATTAGAAAGAGCTTTTAAGAGTCAATACATGACATTTAGTTGTCTCAGAGCAGCTGCTGGGTGAGTACACACATTACAGTCTTGTTAACTGAAACATGTGGTTTAAGTCATTATGTTATATCATTAATGGTTATATTTTTCCTCAAAAGGAGTCTATTTTTTGCTTTTTCTCTTGTTTAAACATTCACACCTGTGCTGGGCGATGGTGGCGCACGCCTTTAATCCCAGCACTCAGGAGGCAGAGGCAGGCGGATCTCTGTGAGTTCAAGACCAGCCTAGTCTACAGAGCTAGTTCCAGGACAGGCTCCAAAGCCACAGTGAAACCCTGTCTCAAAAACCAAAAACAAACAAACAAAAAAAAAATTCACACCTGTAAGGCCTGTTTGTAAGTACAGTCAGGATATCAAAGGCTGGTCAGAAGACTGGTGACTACATTGCCCTGTTAAATGACAACAAATTTATAAATGTCATCAGTTCTCAGGACTTCTCATTAAGAAAGGAAATTTCTACTGAAGCCTAAGTCGTATTTCCTAATACCTTTTTTTCTTTATCAATTTGTGATAGTGACAGTTATTTCATAAATTGTATTCTAATCTCCAAAATGTGTAGGGTATTTCTAGCTTTTATCAATCTCTCTCCATAGCTAGAATGAACAATTTAAAGCCTGAAAATAAAAATGATTTAGATAGAAATGTGGAACATGGCTCTTGGTGCTCCTGGTGTCCTTGCTCCTCACCTCACTGGAACTATAATGGTCTACTTGCATCTTTTTCTTCTTTAGTCATAGGGTAACTACTATCGTTTTTCTTCCTTTTGAAGCCAAGAACATATATTGCCTTATGTTATATTCTCTGTCTTGATTGAGCACTTTAAAATTTGCTATCACTTTCCTCAGGCGAGCTTGTGGGTATTATTTCTATTCAAATGGCTAACATATAGTAGGCATTGTCCTCATCACTTTACATGCTTCAATAAGTTATGACTTTATTCTATTATTATTTTGTTCTATATCACACTATTCGGTGATGATTTACACCTATAGTTATTAATATCAATGCCATCAGAATTGTTATCAACCATGGATGATGTGAGATATCCTTCTGTATATGTGTTGCTTTAATTGGTTAATGAATAAAGCTATTTTGGCATAATATAGCCAGGATGGAAGAGATATATAGAGAGAGTAGGCAGAGTCTAGGAGACACCATGTAGTTGCCAAAGGAAGCAGATGTCATGTAGCCCCCCAAAAAGCAAAAGATAACAAACCACAAGCCTCATGGTAAAATACGATAGAAATGGGTTAATTGAAGATGCAAGAGTTAGTTAATAAGAAGCCTGAGCTAATAGCCCAAACAGTATTGCAATCATTATAGTTTCTGTGTGATTATTCAGTTCTGGGCAGCGAAGAAATGAATGAACAGTTTCAGTTTACAAAATGGCACCCACTGGCTGGGGCATAGACCAACATAAGACCTAAAAATCTTAAGAAAAAAGGCGTTCTAGACACACAAAAATGGGAGCCAAGCTCAGCTTCTTGGTAGCCACATTTTTTTTTTTCAGATAGACTCTGTTTGCTGGCTGCAAAGAGAGGCACAACTTCTTTAAGAGATAGCCTTATGGGCACATAAGGCTCTGACTCTTGGGGGAAGTCTTGCTATGGAGCACTTAAATGGGGTCTGTGAGCAGTGTGTTACAAATTGCTTAATGACAACCTCAGCCTGCTGCATCCCTGGAGCTGGAGTGGTGAGCATGGTTCCCAGAGGCAGAGAACATACCTTCATAATGGTGGACTTGGCAGAGCAGTCAGGGTAGTGGAGTTGGTCCTAGTCATTCCTGCTTAGCATTGAAATAAAAGGTGCTCCTGGTCAGAAAATGATTATAGGTGCTCAATAAAGACAGATTCAGACAAAAAAAAATAAACCTCTAAATGGGTCACAGTGTGTTTGAAAAAATGTACACAAGCTTGGGAAAGAAAAAAAAAGAGAGTGTAGACAGTTAAGTAATATAAAAGAGTATAGTCAGTCATAGATTAAAGGAGTAAAGATAATAAAATAAATATTAAAAAGTCATAAAGTAAAAAATAATCCTCATAAATTATTGTATTTTCTTTGAATTTTTTGACTGTGAATGAACTAAGTTCAGAGAGACATTTCAGTTTACTGGTTGCTAATCTAAACCAACATATATATTTTAAAGGTATCTTGACTTCAAAATTTGGGTCTAAGGATATGTTACTTTGAAAAAAAGATCCTGTTTTTGTTTCCACAGAGGATGAGAACCTGTGGATTCCTTCCAGACTATTGTGTTTGATGTACCAAGACCCCCTGAGAGTAGGCAGAGTCTCAAAGACATCATGTAACTGTTGATGGAGGCAATTTCCATGTAGCTGCCCAAGAACAAAAGGTAACAAACCACTAGCCTCATGGGAAGATATAAAATAATAGAAATTGGTTAATTTAAGATGTAAGAGTTAGTTTATAAGAAGCCTGAGCTAATAGACCAAACAAGGTTGCAATTCATAGAGTTTCTGTATGATTATTCAGATCTGGGCAGCCTGAAAACCAAAGCACAGTCTCTGACTACACATGGGCTTTGTTACATTGCTGTTTTACAGAAGACCAGGTGTTTCAGGTCCTTTTACAATCAGCTGTGTGTTGGGTATATACAGACTGGGTACTAAGTAAATGCACATAGGAAGTCATTTGCCTTGTGCTTTCCTGTGTTCCTTCTTCTGTGTCTGGTGTTTTATGTTCTCATGGCTTATGTAAAACAAGTCCATAAGAGGCAACAGCTACAGCCTTGAAAGGGAAAGGTCAAAGACAGTTTAGATTGGCACATACACAGAAACAGCTCTGCTCTACCACTGGCTGATGGTGAACAACACAGGATCCGTATTCAGTTAGAGCCCTGTGCTCTTTATGAACCTTCTCCTATCAACACCTGCCATTGATTGGATACTTAGTGCTGAGTGAAGTTTGGCACATGCTTATTCCATTAGCTTTGGCCTTCCACATGTAATTTATATTCCAATCACAAAACTGTGTAAACATTACAAAGCACAAATATCTCACTTCCTTTCTTTTGCCAGTAGAGGCATGAATCCTGCCAGTGAGCACCAGTGTGACTGTGGAAGTGAGAACTTTCAAACAATAACATCCTCTGAGGCCAAGGGGATGCTTGCCTTAATATCCCATTATAAATTATTAAAGCAAGTTTTTTTCCAAGTTATCAAAATTTAAGTTTTTGGATACCAAGAACATTGAAAATTCATAATGTTTATTCTTGCAATGGCGATATCTATTTTTAAAACACCTTCATGTTACAGTTAATGCATTTTTGTGCTGGGCCAAATTTTTTGGCTTCTTTGAACAGTAGTGTGCCATCTGAGAGTCATTTCCAACTTGCCTACTGTTCCCATTTATAAATAGCATACTTGGGTTCTATTATACCCAAAGACCAAAACCTCATGAGTTAACGAATATGCTTCAAAATCATAAAGTTTTAATGAAATGAAAGGTGCTCTTTAGCAATCTTGTTAATTTGATTCATAAAAATGACTTTGGGGACTGGAATTTTGTCCTTACTGGCCCCCCCCCTCCCCGCCAGGGGATTTCACAAAGCAACCCAAGCTGAAACTTGCGACTTTCCTGCTTCACCCCTCCAATTTCTAAGATTACTATGTGTGCCAACTTGTCTAGCTGAGAGGTGACTTTTGCAAACAATTTGGATTCAGAAATTCCCCCCTGTCATTTTACTTGATAGTCTGTAGTTCGGCGTATTAAGAAAAACAGGATTTTGTTCAGTCAAATATCTTAGAGCAAATTTTAAGAAAATTATGTAGGACATTTGAAACAACTAGACAATCTAAAAGAAAAGCAAAGATCTCTCGTGTTTTCTCTCTAACTAATTACGGTCTGAGGTGTCTAAATGTAGTAACAAGGGCTAGAGGGTGAAGGAGAGATGGGAATGTTAGCCAGTTAACAGCTGAGACAAGAGAAGGTGGTTTTGCATCCCTAAGCAAGAGCTAAACTTAACTACAGACTCCATCTCTAGCTCACTTGCTAGTGTCAGGTTTATGGCCCCAAATAATCCAAGAGCGCTAACTCCTCCTCCTCTGCCTCGTCCTGTCTATGAAGTGTCTCTGTGTTGGTTATGCTCATGGCCAATGCAACTGAATGGAAACAACACAGGCTTTGTGTCCCCAGATTTTTATTATAAAAATGTTTTTAACACTAGATTCAAAGGACATTTTCTTAGCTCCTATCACTTGTTGCTGAAGTTGTGGGTCCCTTTAAAGGGTTCTTCTGACTATTTAAGACCTATGGAAGGCTGCCTCCCTTTTGATTGACTTTGGGGACATTTATTACATGCAAAAAAGCAGCACAGCCAAGGGCTGACATCGCACAATTGACAGATTGTCCTCTCCGAGGGCTGAGTATCTGAAGACTTGGGTCATTAGGAATCTTTTTAGAATTGTGGCTGCACCACAAGTCCTAAATCCAGTTTTATTTGTGTGATTTATTACATTCTATCTCCTAGACACCAATATAAGGTCTCCAGGTAGATGCTCAGGCCAGATAATCACAGAATTCCATTGGTTTGGCCAGGGCTTTTTCCGCAGGCAATTTTCAGAATACTTTCCACCACATTTCCTTCAATTACACTGAACTTAATAAAAATGTGAAGAGCTGTTTCTTCCTGGGGCTCTGACATCTAATACCGAATTACCTTTCAAAAGAATAGAAAGAAATGCCTCATGCATTTAAAATCTGAAAGGTTATACTATGTACTCTGGAGCCATAATGAGTTTAAAATATTCTGCCTTTATTTATAAATTTTAAAACAAATCCTTATTTTCTTGTGAAAAATGAAATATTCTTAATATTATTTTTCTGCATAACTGATAATTTACGTTAAAGCAGCAGGCCATCTGAAATGCTATCTTTTCACTTTACTGACTTTTGGTATATATGACTGAGTAAAAAGGCAGAACCCACCAACTTCTGCTATAGTGTCAATCACTCAAAACGACAAAGAATATTTGTGTTTGTCAATAATATTGGACCAAAATAGTGACAGTGAGAGCAGAAAAAGAAGGCAGTTCCCATCATTTAAAATACCATGAGTACTGATTGTCTGACCTAACCTGATATTTCCTGCAGGCTTTGGACCTGGCAGTGATCTCTTTTCAGGGATGTAAAATGGACCAAAGAGTGGTTCTGACATGACTAATGAGAACCAGCATGCAATTTAAAGAAAATAGGAGCTTTGTGTTTTAAACGGTCAGATGAAAAACTATAGGTATTATCTTCAAAATCAGAAAAAACACTATTTTCCCCCAGTTCCCAACATCCTACTTTTCTTTCTCTGCAAAGAAGGTGGGCTGGTGCGCTGGAGTCAGAAGACACAATGAGAAGGCTGTCAACAGCATCAGCCAGTTATTAGGGGTAAAAAGATGATATGCCAAAGGAGCACACAGCAGAGAAATCCATAAAAGTGAAAGAAAATACTAAATTCCAGAGCCCATTAGAATAGAAAAATAGATGCGAAGAATAGAAAATACACACCAGACTATAAAATACACCCTAGAATAGAAAATACACACTAGACTATAAAATACACCCTAGAATAGAAAATACACACTAGACTATAAAATACACTCTAGAATAGAAAATATACACTAGACTACAAAATACACACTAAGAATAGTTGGCAGTGAAAGAGTCTTACAGCTGCCATGTCGACACACTCATCAATTTTTTGGTTAATCATGTTTAGTTACCTCTATGTTAAGAAGAACAATGCCGATGGCCAGAGTCTGTACACAAGACTTCACATGCAGGGTCCCACTTATTCCCTGAACAAGCCTGGATGGGGGGCTTGCCTTTGTGATATCCAGTTTGCAGATGGGATTTAGTTTCTTGGTAACTTGTTCTTCCTATGACAAACCCGTGCAGAGGCAGACTTGTAGATGTCCAGTGCTCACATTTCCCTAACACCATCAGCTTTCTGCACCCATGTCTGTCTGGCATGTTGTCAACTTTCTGTAGCCAGAATGTGGTTGGCCTGGGCCTGGGCCAGGCCATGGTAGCACAACCCAGGCAGCAGCACTTAGATAGGAAACAGACCCTGCTGAAGAGCCACACTCCTGTGCAGCACTGCCACAGGCCTAGGCATTCCATACCACCACTGAAGCACCAGGGCACCTGCATCTTTACCCACCCTGCAGAGTCCCTTTCCCTCCCTTGTCTCCCTCTTGCCCTTACGGTGCCTTCCTAGAATTGTCTACAAAGAAACTTCAATTCCTATGGCAGGGATGTATCTAGGGCTTAAAAAAATAATGAGTTTGTTCTTCTGTGACAGTAATATAGGATTATTAAAAGCAACTGACATTTCACAATTCTCAGGAACTCTTGAAAAAGCCATTTATTTTACTTCTATAATTATGCTCACAGACTTTCTTTAATAAGGAAAAGTGAAGCTGTGCTCATTCTTCTTTTCCAGCTTAGTTCTTTTCTGCTAACTTTATTCAATAAATTCTAAGTGCACAAGATCTTTAGAAAAATCAAATGCACAATTTTGTAGTTATTGTCTCTGAGTACACTTTGCTATAAAACTATTCAGAATTCTAAACATTTTAGAGATGTTTATGGAGAGCAAATTGGTCATTCTTCAACTATAAAGAGATTTTAACTTCTATTACAATTCTACACTATTGTCACACGTTACCAATGTACTGAATCCACGCTCAGCAGTAACAGGGAACAGAGGGTGCGTTATGGGCTCTGGAGGCTGAGGACGCCCACTTTGTT
The DNA here is from genome assembly GCF_000317375.1 of Microtus ochrogaster. Classification (NCBI taxonomy): domain Eukaryota; kingdom Metazoa; phylum Chordata; class Mammalia; order Rodentia; family Cricetidae; genus Microtus; species Microtus ochrogaster. Next base: position 22,439,139 of record NC_022021.1, read on the forward strand.
CAACCAGTTTCCCTCTGAGAGCCCAGAGCTACAACTGTTATTTCTGAAGGAATGAAGATCTAGGAACTTTTTCTCTGTCCTGAAGATACAATTTGCATGCATTAGAAAGACAATAGAGGAGAAAAGGCTGTTGTGCCCCACTGGTTACCAACACACCAAAGGGTGCCATTGTGGCCCCTGCCCTGCAGCTTGGATCTCTCTAAGTGCAGCTGACATAAGCACTCACTCTATCTCCATCAGGGGGGAGAGAGTGGGCCTGCCAGGGAGACACAGAAGCAGTAATGTTTGTTTTTTGATCTGGAAGCCAAGCCCACATTTACATTTAGGGGAAAAAAAGGAAATTTAGATATTAAAATTATCAATAAAATGTTCTTGGGATCGAAATTTTCATCTGATGTTCAGGGACCTTTTCATTTGCACAAAAGGACTATGATCTATTTCTGACACGTGTGTATAACTAACCTGTTTCCCTCCGTAATTCTTGCAGGAACCTCAGAGATTGTGTGTTTCCCAGGGAATACCAAGGCTGAGTAAATGAGGGCTGGCTCCTAGCTAGTGAAGCTACATAAGAACAGTCAAGATTCCTTTTATTTTATTATTTTTCCTTCCATTTAGAAAATGGGTAGCTTGGGCTAGAGAAATAACTCAGTGACTAAGATTGCTAGCTGCTCTTGCAAGGAACCTGAGTTCCGTTCTCAACACTCATGTGTGCATCCAAACATACGGATATACACGTGCAAACATGTAATTTAAAAATGTGAGCCACCAGTCTTAAAGCCACGCCAAATGAAGTTCTTGAGTTGGAAGCTGTTATTCCAGTCTAGTGGACATCTGAAAGGACTAGTATTTTATGATGTGTCTTGTCATTTGATTTTAGGTCTTGGAAGTGGATTAGAGTTGGAGGAATAATTCAGTATTCAGGGGAGCACAGCCTGACTGTACACATGCAGAGAATCCAAGACCTGAGGAATCCTGAGGATGGTGCTATATTTGTGGAGCAACCATGCAGCTGATGACTGCCTTACTGAAGAGTGAGCCACTCTAGGAGAGCAAGCCTGAGAGCAGGTGATCTCTCACTGGGGTCAGGACATTTTCCAGCTGTCCCTTACATCGTAGTTACGTTTACTTACCAGTTAACATTGTACATGGCAATGGGTACAGTGGCTCTCTGCTTGTCCATATGTGGCTGCAAATAGTTATTTACAGTATGGTGTTGACGTGTGGGAATATGTATGTGCTTCTTAGGAAATCTTATTCAGTAATGATTCTCAAACTTTAAACTATCAGAATCAGCCAAAAGGCTTTTAAAAATACAGGTGAATGGGCTTTCTTTCCAGATAGTGTGATCCGTGGGCTAGGAAAAGGGGAATTTGTTCTGAATGATTCTGATGTTGCGGCTGCACTGAAAATCATCGCTGTGTGGGGACAGCTTTTCTCAGACAGCTCAGAGGGGGGCTATTTTATAAAATATTTTATCTTATATGTATTTTGTAAAAACATCCAATTAAATGAGCAAAATATACTTCAAAAATCAAAGAAGATTGAATGTGATTCCTCATTGTACAAGAATCAAGAGAGAAAGGTACACTCCCCCTAGGTCAGCTCAGGGAGATATAGGTGCTTCAAGTAACCTAATCAAGGTAGTCACCTCAGGCATGGCCAGAGGATCCCCTGGTTCAGAAGATACCTAACCAAGACAGTCCCTCACATGGCCAGAGGCTCTCCTGGTACAGATGATACTGGTCTTGAGTATTCTTTGGTCAAGGTCAACCATTTTAAATAAAACAACAGTTCACGTGATAGCCTGGTCACCGGAAACTGTTGGACATATACCAGCTCTTACAGTGTTGTTATTGTGGTCTTTACACAGACCAGGCTGATGCTCTGTCTTCTTCCTGAATAGTTGTGTTTGGGATGAAAATTCAGTGGATTTTGTCCTTATCCAAGGTCTGCCAATAAAATTAAAATAATGAAACAGGATGGCAACCTTGGGGCTTCTTGAACAGATGCCACAGGCACCACAGGCTCCCTTTTCACCTTGAGATTTCTTCCAGTGGCATGTTGTAGTAATAGGAGCGGTGGGGCTGCGTCCCCAGCACCCCTCTGCCTGCAAGCTTATGCCTGAAATAACAACACACAAACTATATTCATTTAATCACTGCTTGGCCCATTTCTATCTAGCCTCTTCTAGGCTAACTCTTGCACCTGGACTAGCCCATCTCTAATAATCTGCTGTAGCCCACAAGGTGGCTTACCTGGGAGATTCTAGCCTACGTCCATCCTGGGTCGGAGCTTCATCACATGCCTCAGAGAGCAGAGCTCTCCTGTCCGCCCTGGAGATGGGAGCATGTCGTCTCTGCTCCAGAGCTGTCGAGTCTGACCTCACTTCCTTTTCCTCCCAGCATTCTGTTCTGTTTACTCCTCCCACTATGTTTTAACCTATCAGGGCAAGCAGCTTCTTTATTTAATTAACCAATGACTGCCTGTAAACTGTAACTTGGCCAGGAAAGTCTCTTCCTCAGCTATACCCTGAAATGTTCCAAATACTCTGCTTCACATCATA
>NC_022021.1:22442014-22487666 GCF_000317375.1 Microtus ochrogaster
TATATATATATAACAGTGTTCTGTGAAATTGAAAGACTCTATCCTGAGGGGAAGTTCTTTAAGCAGGAAGGTTAACAACTCAAAGTAGCCTCCGAAGGCTCTGAAACTGACCAGATCCAGTAGCTATCCCTCCCCCAAGTAAGCAGTAACTTTAGTTGGGTCACTCTCAGACAAGCCAAACTGCAAAGATGTGGGGTGTTTATTTAGTACTTCAGCTGCTCAGGACACATCCACTTACCACAAATTAAGTTTTCTATTAAAAATTATGATTTACATAAACTGTTACCTCAGCATTTTATCCCACTCAGTGATGTAACCAAAAAGAAAACATTTGGATATTAAATTAAGCCAATTTAAGTAAGTAATTTAGATTTTCCAAATATTTTTATTAGTAGGAATAATCAGAAATATTTAGAGTGTTTATGTGAACCTAAAAGATATTTCATAATTAATTTTGATTGATTAATATTATTTATTAATTATTATATTATATTAACATATGAATTAATATTAATTATAAAATAACTTTGAATCTGGATCTACAGTCTTAAAACAGAAGAGTGTCTCAAGGACAGACTAGTAGCATATCTTTTCTTCTTCACCTTATCTTAGTAACCTAGATACTAACTAGTTCAGTGCTACTATTCCCCTTTAAACACTTTTTTCTTTTTGTGTGCATGTGTGTGTGTGTGTGTGTGCACTCATGTGCATGCACCTAACTGCCTATTCTAAATTTATATGTGGCTATTAATTTCAAGACCAATCAAATCATGAGGTTTCAGAGAAGAAGAATGTTAGTATGTGGTCTAGAGACTGGTCTTATGATATTTTGGTGAAGAAAGCAACTGCCTTTTGTCCTTGTCTGAAGAGTCTGTCTGAGGCTAAAATGAAGAGTTTGGATTAATTCCGTTGGCTGAGGAAATCTCAAAATAGCCATATATATATAGACTCTGTCCTGTGGTTATTAGTGGCATCTCTAATGAAAATGTATAATGAAAGGAGCAAGCTGAGCTGAACAGGGTAAATTACAAACTGTAAAGTCTGAGGAGAAAAAGGAAGTAGAATGGTGATAAGTCCTCTGTTTAAAGAGATAAACAGATTAAGAAATGAAATAATGGGAGTGGTGACCTCAGGGCAAGATCCTACCCAGCTAAGCTTCTGATTTGTGGAATGGAATTAGAGAAAAACTTAAACCTGGGTGTGGTGAGACAAGCTGTTAATCCTAGCACCCAGAAGGCAGACACTTTGGAGCACTGAGTTTGAAGACAACCTCTCCCACAGAGCAAATTCTAGGACAGCCTACTTTAGGCAGTGAAGGCAACAATCAAACACAGAAAGCTGGTGAAGCTGTAGTTGAGTGAGGGAGCCATGCTCCAGCCTGGGCAAGTAACAGAGCAGTTTCAGCCTTGTCTCTCTGGCTTTGGAATGGAGGGTAGAAGAAAAGGGCTGTGAAATTTCCCTCAGCACCTAAGAAAAGCTGCAGAGGCCACATATGTCAGTGTGTCCCTAAATGGAGGCCTAGAGAGACCATTGTGTGAAGCTGTCAAGAGACATCTAACTCAAGTTGTTTCAAATATTTTGGCTTGGTTATTGCTTATTTGAAAGCATATAATAAAGCTGATATGCTTCTTTTGGCTCTATTCTTTCTCTGAATTTAGATTAAATTAGTTCCAACTAGAATCAATGCATTCTCTTTAAATAATCTTAATAGATCTATAATATTGTAATAGTCTCTCTTGTCCCTTTAAGAGACAAGCCCTGCCTACTCCCTCCCCTGATCCTCCTTCTGCTTGAGCTCTCTCTTTTTTTCTATCTCTCTCCTGATGAGGCAGCTTCTGCCTCTCTCCCTTTTCCCCACTTCTCCCCTTCCCCCATTTGCTTCTCTCTCTCTCTCTCTCTCTCTCTCTCTCTCTCTCTCTCTCTCTCTCTCTCTCTCTCTCTCTCTCTCTCTCTCTTTCTCTCTCTGCCTCTCATCTCCCCCCCCCCCCTCTCTCTCTCTCTCTCTCTCTCTCTCTCTCTCTCTCTCTCTCTCTCTCTCTTTCTCTCTCTGCCTCTCTCTCTGCTCTTCCCAAATCTCCCCTTCTCTCCTTTTCCCTTACCCCTCCACAACCTACTAAATAAATATCCAACTTTACTCTGCATGGCATGCCTAATAGGTCTCTGTCTCTCACCTGCTGCACAGCTCCCTGCCTGGGATCAGCTGCCTTTGTGGCCCGTTGTGGTCTTAGGACTGCTGGCCCTCATGGCCTACAGCAGCATTTTACTTATTCCACAACATATATTACTTAGGTTTGGATTCATCACATATCTAGACCAAAACTGCAAATTTATTCTTATTTGGGATGCTGTGCCAACTGATCTTCAAGTTTTTATGGAAAGAATATTTTATGTATACTTTCTGTTACCCAATTTTAGGTAATATAGAGTTAATTCCTAAGAGCATTTCTTCACAGACAAAATATACTAAAATCTATGTTTCCACCAAGAAGAAGCATACTTCTTAAGATGGAAAGCCACACCTACAAGCTACTATGCCCAGGAAAATTCAATGACAATGTCTTCTAGGGAGAACTCCATGACGTGTTTTCAAATGAAGTAAACTTTAAACCCCCCCTTTCTTAACAACAGCTAAATTAAATTATACTTATTCAAACTTAAGTCAATGTTTAATCAAATATTGTTTCACAAATACATTATTGGCAAAGGCTAGGCATTAAATGATGGATATATGGTAGATATATTTATTACAGTCAAATATTTCACATGGCACTTTTCCTTAGTCTTTCACAATTCATGAAAATGGAGGTATTTGCAGGATATCAATAAAATTTAACATAAAAATTGATCTTCCCTTTCATTTTGTTATAATTAAGACCCTAAAGAAATGAATTAACTCCATACATAGCACTGTAAGAGAAGCCTGGGGAAGAGACACTGGACCCTTTTCTATGGCTCAGATTAAATAATTATGAAACCAGCGCAAAATGTTCCTGGAATGGCATTTATTAAATTCTTATGGTTTAGCCACTATATGGCCAATTTTACTAATATGCAACCAAGGTCTTTATGTATACCAGGTAGTATGTTTTCTATCTATAAAAAAATAAAGCATTAAAAAAGAATAGGCTAGATGTCTAGGAGTGAACCATGACTACTGTAGATAAACATCAAACAAAGCAGCTTGCTGTTGGAAGGGCTGCTTTGGCTCACTGTTTCAGAGGCATGTTCACTGCATGTGGTAGCAAACAGAACTGTGGATGAGGAAAGAACCATGGTGGGGGAACAGGCAGGAGAGCAAGAGGCTTATATTTCAAGGTCATCAGGAGAAAAAAAGTAAAAAATGTGCCCAGCACAATTGATACCCATGCTATACCATGCTCAGGTAACACAGAGAAAGTAAGAAGTGTGGCCAGGACAATCGTGAGTACACACTATAAGATGCCCCAGTAACCAAGTTCCTGCAACTCTGAAAGTTTCGACTGCTTCTCAGGACATCAAACTGATTCTATCAGTTTAATACGTTGACCAAATCACTGCTCTTATGACCCAATCACATGGCAATCGCTCCCCTCTGAAGCTTACACTGGGGTTCCAAGCAAGAAACATAAGCACCCCACTTGGGTGCAGTCACATAGGCTTATATCCCCAGCAATCAGAAGGCTAAAGAAAGATTTTGATTTCAAAGTACTGGCAGTACTACATAGTAGGACATATCTCAAAAACAACTTTAAAAACAAACAAAAGTCTTCCAGTAAAAACAACAACAACAAAGCATCACACATGAGTCTTCTGGTCATGCTTATCCAAACCATAGCTGTATGTTCTAATCATAATAATACCCATTTTCAGAAACATTATTCATATTGTTTGCATATATGCACACACATATACATATATGAATTAAGATCACAGACAAAGAAATCCTGTCATTTGCAGCAACATAAATGGGACCAAAGGTTATTTGGTTAAGTTAAACAGTCTGGCTGTGTTCTTACTTGTAAATATCACTAAGTTAACTTGTAGAAATATAAATGGAATGAAGTTGTGGTGGCTAAACACTGTGACAGGCAAAGGACAGGAGGAACAAGAACAAGAGGGACCAGAGACAGAATGGAGGATACACCCTTGCCCTTATTACTAGTTAAAACAACCTATGATTTATTTCAAAATAGTAAGAGTATTAAATTCCCAACACAGAAGGTGATTATTGAAAGAGGTGGAAATTATTATCTTGACTTATTTGTCACACATTGTATAAATATATTGATTATCATGATTACTGCATAGAAATGTACAAGTAAAATATTTAAAAAAAAACATGATCATTCTGAAAATTTTTGCAATGGTAGGGCCCTGTTAAAGAAACAACATCAACGTGTATGTAAATGATTATTACTCTAACAGATAAAGTGCACTTATATCTGATTCTCACCACTTGTAAGAAACTTTAAAAGAAAGTTGACTTGCAATACATTTAAATTATTGTCTTGGCCCCAAACACAACATGGCATGTCTTGATTAGCATAGCTCACTAAAAGTTGGATTCTAAGGATACCAGGGAAATTCACCCAGAGGAACCCCCACTGTTGGCATAGAAAGAAGAATCTATACAATGTGTTAGTCCCTTCGGTGTTAGTGATTAAACTCCAAAACCTCATGCCTGCAAGCACGTGCTTTTCCACTTAGCTATATTCCCAACCCTATGATGCTTACTTTTCTGATGCATTTTAGTGAGATTAAGATCTGTTTTAGAAAGCATTAGTATGTTCATTACTTATGAAATTTGAATTGTTTTGATAGTAAAATAGAGTACTGTTAATAATTATTCCAGTCAATGGTTACAAAACACAAACTTATCCAGGTGAGATGTAGCCATTCTGACATGAGGACAATTCCCAAGCTTCAAAGCCAAGTCTGGAGGCCAAATTGTGAAGGTATGTGCTATGACAGTGGTACCCTTGGGAGTCAAAAAAACTTAGTAAGTTCTAAGCATCCTCCTTTATGCCTGATGTCCATTAGGCATAGACCTACACCTTGCCCACTCAAACAATCCTCTCTTTAAGAACTGCCACAGATAAATTCTAGAGTTGAATCTGTTGACTGGCCTTCTAACTTGGAAAAGGACTTGGTTTTAATTACAATGCCGAATGTTTTAGTCTTATTTCGCTGAATTTCTTTTCTAGGGGAGAAAGAGTTGGACTCTTCTTACAGCTGCCAGTGTTGATCTGGTGCAGTTTCTCAATTAGTGATTATAAATTAAGATTAATAGATGCTTAACTTCCACATTCATATCCATATATCAGGTTTCTATTGTTCTTGCTAAGAACATGGCTTTCCGTATGCTTGGAAATTTTGTTTAGCAGAGGTATAAGATTAAGGGCAGAATCAAGCAGCTTCACGTTCTCTGATAGAGAACTCTAGACCCGCAAAAAATTAGGAACTTATGAAAATGTTACAAATAAATAAACAACCCTATTTTGTTTATTTAAATTTCTTCCTAATGTAGAATGAGAAGAAATACCTTTTTAATACTGTGATACATTAATACCTGTTCCTCATGTTGTGGTAACCCCTAACCATAAGATTATTTTGCTGCTACTTCATATTATAATTTTGCTACTGTTATGAATCACAATGTAAATATCTGATATTTAGGATATTTGACATTCAATCCCTGTGAAAGGTCATTGGATTCCCCAAAGGGGTCAAGACCCACATGTTGAGAGACACTACTGTATTAAGTTCACCTGGATTTCCCCATAACACATAATGTGTTGATCCCTAGTATTTCCAGTATGACCTCACTTGGAAATACAGTGCTAGAAAGTCTAACTGAGCTCAGGCCTTGCAAGGAGGCCATCCTGGAGTTAGGGTGAATCTGAGGATTTTAACCTTCTAAGAGAAAGGGGAGGGAGGCATGGTAGGTGATGGCACAGTGAGGAAACCATGTAAGGATGGAGTCAGAGATTGGGGGATATCCCTGCAAACCAAGGATTACTTGGGGCCACAGAAGCAGCAAGCTGAAAACTGCAATTATTTCTTAGAACACCCAAAGAGAGTGTGCCTTGCTATACCATGGCTTTTAAATTCTTGGCTCCAAAAACTCTGAGCTAATGTGTTTCTGTCTTTCTGGCCTTTTGCGTGACTATCTATTACAGCTTCTAGGAAACCAATATACACTCCATGGTCCAAAGTGCAGGAAATGAAAGAGAAGGGAATTGCTATTACCAGACACATCTATTCCAATTCCTCTTAATTTACATAGTACAGCAGCCTTCTTAGCACACATCACCTTCAAATTGTGGTAGATAAGAGTAGGGATGTTTCAGCCAAAAGGTTTATCTCCTGAAAAGTCCAACTTAATTGAAATATAAATGGTGTCTTTCTGAAAGCTGAATGGGAGGGACTGCAAGATAAAGTGATAACTGAATTTTAATGAACAATAAATACTTTTAGTATTAGCATGCTTGAAATATTACTTGAAAGCTGTCCATGCATGAACAAAAGACACTACATTATTTACATGAGATTAGCCTATATTCTGCTCACTGAACCTAAACCTTGTCCTTAGAGGAGAAAGCTTGCAAATCTCATTCAAAACTATACAGCTAATAAAACATGGAACTTAGCTCTCCACTTAGGCGTATAGGGCTCTCAGGTTCTAATACTCTCTATAGTTCATAAGGAAGAGATAAGAAAACTTGGGAAAGGGGAGAAATGCCATAAGAAGTCGACTTGTTCTGCTTTCTTCCTTCCTTTTTTCCCATTTTACTCAGCTCCATGTTTCAAATCACCCCAAGTCATGGTGGGCATTCCTCTAACCTTTCTATCATCTATTCCTTCTCTGTTTTCAGGTAAAATGAAAGTTCAAGGGACTTGAGAGACAGTGCAGTGGTTACAAGTACTGACTTCTCTTCCAGAGAACCAGGATTCTATTCCCAACACCAGTATGACAGTTACCAGTAGTCTGTACTCCAATTCTATGGGCATCCGATGCCCTCATTTGTCCTCTCCAGACACTATACATAAGTGGTACACATACATGCAAGCAGATAATTAATCCTAATACATTTTTAAAAAATTCAAACTCAAGCACTTAATCAAAGTCATATTCCTACATAACTCCAGTGCTTTCTAGTTGCCTTTTGACTTAAATTCTCTAATTCCAGTTAGTTGTCCTACCAGTTAGTTGAAATATATTACAAATCTAACATAACCTGACACTACCTAGTCAAATGTCAAATTTTCTGTTTTTCAAGACAGCTAATCACAAATTTAACTCAGTTTTTTCGTCTACCTAAAAAAAAAACCAAAAAACAAACAAACAAACAAACAAAAAACCTTATCATTGGGGCAGTAAAGATGACTCCGCTGTTGAAATGGTTTGTTAGATTTTTTTTTTATCTACTTGACCCAATTTAGGGTCATCTGAGAGAGAGAATTTCAATTAAGATGCATGCAGATCTATAGGCCATTTTCTTAGTTACCCTTCAAGTGGCAGCACCACCTATTCAGGGGATGCTAGGCTGTGTAAGAAAGCAGGCTGAGCAAACCTTAGAAAGAAAGCCAGTAAGGAGCATTCCTCCATGGTCTCCTATTCAGTTCCTGCTTGAATTCCTGCTTTGGTTTTTCCCAGTGGAGGGCTTGGATTGAGTCATACAATCAAAAATCCCTTTTCTCTCCAAATTGCTTTTGGTCACAGTCTTTACCACAACAACAGGTGGCAAATAGGACAGCAATTATAAGAACTTGCTGCTTTCAAGGAGAACCACAGTTCAATCCCTAGCACTCACATCAGGCCTTTATACTGTCTAATTTCAGCTCTGAGGCATAACCCCCTGCATGAACCCCCTTGATGAACTTTCAGACACACACAAACACACACACATGCACGTGCACACACACATGTGTCACACATGTGTACATACATAAAACAATTTCCAAGAGCAAAACTAGCTAGGTTAGGTTGAAATTAACATCTCAACTACACGGTATATTCTTCTTGCCTGCTAAGTAATATTTCTTTAAATACATAGTCTGCCTGTTGTCCTGAAAACTGTTCCATGCTTCTATCTGAGAATAATTTGCCACTATCAGAAAAACAGTGCTGTTTCCACATGAAATCCAGACTGGAAGCTGTGGTAAAGTAGGGTATGTGGGACAAGAGACTCTGGATTTAGATGTGAGTTTAGTACATTTTATATGCTGCTCAAGACAGGGTAATGGACTAAATGCTAGCACACATGATACATGTTTGAAAATTTAAATAATGAAATCCATCATTCTGTACAATGCATATACATGAATAATTCTAGAAAGAGGGATAGGAGAAAGATGACACAGTATCTTAAGGGAAGAACAAAGCCTACTATGCCCAAGCAAATGGCATCCTAAGATGACACAGTTTTCCAAGATTATATACTTATAAGCATGTTGAGCCTTGCCACAATTGGCCACAGTCATGGTGTACATTTCTTAGCACATGGCATGTGAAGCATGAGCTGCCTGCATATCTTATGACTGCCAGTGGTGACTGCCTGTAAACTGTAACTTGGCCAGGAAAGTCTCTTCCTCAGCTATACCCTGAAATGTTCCAAATACTCTGCTTCACATCATAATTTTCATATACAACTTTAGCATAATTTCTACCTGGGATTGTTATGACCGTGGTGTTTTTAAATGGTAGCTTTGTACTCAAGGAAGGCTATCTTCCTCTCCCTCCTAACCATGCATCCAGTCATTGGTTTACCATGGAGGTAGATATCTGCTTCTTCCTATGTTCGCACATTATCCCCACCTTAACACTCCTGCTGATTGTCTCAACTGTAGTCAATAATGCTTCTTTGAAGTGGCCTTTGTGTTTTGACACTCTGCTAGCAATTTTTTGAGTACTTCTTGACTTTTTGTCATGCAAAATGTCCCAATTCATCTTGTACTTTCCCTACCCAGGTCTGTAATCATTAATTTCTCAAAAATCCTGATCACTTTCAGTAGGTTAATTGTATTTAGAAACCAAGATTTGGACCCTTGGTGTGTTAATTACTATGTTATTACATCTGTCACTGTTCCTAGCCCCACATAGACAGATTCAAAGCAGACATATTTATCCATGTGTATTTCTATCTATCTCAATAGATAGATAGATAACAGTTCAAACTGATATCTGTGACATCTGAGAACTTAGTCTAGATTATCCCTGTTATATACTTACACATCATTTTTTCAAAAGTAAGAAATTTGGGCCTCAGAATCTGCAGTATATTTACTTGTTTGCTAGCTAGATCTTAGTGTACTTATTAAGTACTTTCAAAATTAATAGTCATGCTCGAAATTGTAATATTTCTGCATAGTTCTCTTTTCATGGCATACCATCTAGAAAGAACAATACTGAAAGAAGAATTCACTTGGAGAAATGTTACTTGTAACATATGGGTTGTATGGTGGTACATACCTTTAATCCCACTGCCTGGGAGGCAGAGACAGACAGATCTCTGTGAGTTCAAGGATAGCCTGGTCTACAGAGGGAGTTCCAGGACAAAGGTACACAGAGAACCTGTCTCAAAAAGCTAAAAGTTAAAAGTAAAAATAAAGAAATAGACTTTAAAATAAAGCCACACAAATATGGAAAACACACAGAGAATCTGGATACTGTATGTTATTATGCTCTCTTTGAATTATTTGAAAGCTGAGGAAGGAGCAACAGCTACTAAAAGATATTTACTTATAAATGCTGCTAAATTAATCCAAGGTATGTATTTTTAAAATATCTTGACTTCAAAACTGAAGTCAAAAGGTATGTTACTTTGGAGAAGAGATTTTTGCTTTTGTTTCTTCAGAAAATGAGAGGCTGTGGATTCATTCTGAGCTAAGAAAAATCAGGTTTGATCAAGGAAGACCACCTGAGAAATCTCCAGTAGAAACAGATGGCTCAGATGCCAAAGTTCTATGTCCAGAACAGATTCAAAACTGCTGCCTGAGATGATCAAGACTCACAGGATACTCCAGTCAGGACTTGGTTGTAACTCTAAATTTTCTTTAGGTCCCCATAAGATTATCAGCGCCCCTACCCAGCCGGAAGTAGCCTGGAATACTATGCCCATATTCCCAAAAAAATGGACTATGGATATTTTCCTTTGATTAAAAAAAAAGGAGGGGGAAGTGGTGTGGAAGAATTGTCTGTATGATGTCAATAATGTTTTAAATAAACACTAATTGACCAGGCAGGAAGTATAGGGAGAGGTGGGGTAATGACAACAGGAGAATTCTGGGAAGGAGGAAGCCCATTCCTCTCCAGTCCTGCCAAGAACACTGAAGAAGCAGGATGTGACCTGCCTCGCTGAAAAAGGTACTGAGCCATATAGCTAACATAGATAAGAATAATGTGTTGATATAAGTTATAAGAGTTAGCAAGAAGCCTGAGCTAATGGGCCAATCAGTTTATCATTAATATAGACCTCTGTGTGATTTTCTTTGGGGCCAAATGGCTGTGGGAACCAATAAGCCCAGCCACCATGTTACAGTTACTGTCACTTTACCTACTCACTCTCACCCCATTCTCAGCACTTGTTTCACCTCTAATCAGAATGCTACCAATTTCATTAGGGTCTGATGGAGAAGGGTCATCTTTCTATCTGTTGTTTCATTGGTTAATTAATAAAGAAAACTGCTTGGCCTTTGATAGGACAGAAAATTAGGTAGGCAAAGAAAACAGAACAGAATGCTGGGAGAAAGAAGCCGAGTCAGGCAGTCGCCATGATTCCCCTCTCCGAGGGAGACACAGGTTAAGAATCTCCCTGGTAAGCCACCAGCTCGTGGTGCTACACAGATAATTATTATTATTATTGTTATTGTTATTATTATTATTATATTAGAGAATGGGTTAATCAAGATGTGAGAATTAGCTAATAAGAGGCTAGAACTAATGGGCCAAGCAGTGTTTAAAAAAATACAATTTGTGTGTTGTTATTTCAGGTAAAGCTAGCTGTGCAGGAGCCAGGTGACCGGGCAGCAGGAATGCAGCCTGCTGCTCCTACTACAAGGGTCTAACTTTCTCTCTGTGTATTTTTTTGCAGAAATTAGCAGACTACCTGATTTATTATAGCTCTTCACTTCTTAGAAGAAAAATTGCTTTCTACTGATACCCTTTTGAACTTTGGTTACATGAACCTAACAATTTATCTTGTCAATTTTTCCACATTAACTTCTAGATATTTTTCTTACTCTACTCCCCACCCCCTACCATTTTTTCTCACAATTACAGGCTATGCTCTTGCATGGATGATATATAGGTTTTTTTTTTAACTATTTACCTATCTTTGGGTAGTTATATTGTTTCAATAATTACATAACTATAAACAATGATACAACCAGTAGCTATTTATATAGGTGTTTAACAATGTTGGGAACAGACCACAGACCTGGGATTAAAAGTTTGATATTGCTTCTTGGTTTAATTGTATTTTAGATCAAATGAGTCAAATTAATTTGAGATCACATTGAATAATAAAAATATTCTGTTAAATGATGTTAACTGCATGCTATTTGTCTTTATTTGTTTCTTTATTCTAAGATGGTCTAATTCAATAACTATTTTTCTTTAGCTTTCAGAACAGACATTTGATTCTGAGAAGCTTCCTTTGTCTACTTAAATTTAACATTTTTCTCACTATCCATTCATTAAAAATGTTATGGCATGTATTAGTTTTTGCTTAAAACTGAATCCATGTTTAAATTTGTAGTTATGAAAATTCATTAATGCATTAAATAATTCATCATTTAGAGACAAAGTACAGAAATGATAACTTGTATTCTTAATCTTGTTTCTTTGACATTCTTTGTAGTGAGGTGCAGAGGCAAACACATCTCACAGTCATGAGGCTGTCTGTATCCAGAGATGGTCTAGTGTAGGCGTAGGAAACATCCTTCCTCCTGATGGAAGGTATACATCTCTACTTAGCATCCTGAAGGTGTGGCTTCCCACTAACTCTTGCAGAACAGATACTGGATGCTCCCTTAGGATTCTGCCCAGTCTACTGAAACTCTTTCCATGAGTCTGCCTCTACTCTGGGTCTAGAAAGCTCTGTGTGTCCCAGACTAATTCATGAAGAGATTGCTCAAGCATTTGGAATCTGAGAACTAAAAAGTACTGACTGCCTTTTCCCCTTGGACTGACTACAAATTTCTGTATACTCCACTAGGAAGTAAGCAGTCAACCAAGGTTCAGAGAGCTGCTGATTGAGGGTATTCAAGTTTTGAGGAGATGGTATTCTTGGATAACACAACATCAGCAGATTAAACTGAATGACTCCGAGTAAAAAAATATTTTCTATCAAAAGTCAACTTCTGACACAGCTGTGTATATGTATTGTCACCTATCTAAAGATATGTCTATGTAAATGCATGCCTTATCTGTGTAAACGTATGATCACCTAAACAGATATTTGTGTAACCTAATTAAATGTAGACTCACTTACATAAACGTAGGTTTCACCTTTGTACACTTTACCCATGTAAATGTATGCAAATGCATGCCATATTAATGTAACTATATACTCTCTCACACACACACACACACACATATATATATATATATATATATATAAATGTATGACCACCTATGTCTTACCTACATAAATGTATGCCTCACTTATTTAAAAGTATGACTCACCCATAAAATTTATGTTCACCTGTGTAAATGTATCCTCAACTATGTACTTATGCCTCAGTTATGTAAATGTGTACCTTATCCATACTATGCATCCATCACCTTTGTAAATATATGTCCACATGTGCACATGCATATCTCACTTATATAAATGTACACCCAACTATGCATAAGTAAATCTCACCTATTTGAATGTGTGCTCACCTCCATACATGTATACCTTAATATAATATATGAATGCAGGTCTCACCTGTCACTGATACTATGCACTGAGAAATCAGTATTATAAGAGTTTTGTGGAAACCTCACCAGCTGGGTCAGAATTGCGGAATCTGTATCTTCCACTTTAGAGTAGTCAAGTCACATAGTAAAGTGTGTCTCTGAGTCCAAAGTTAAAGAAAATGAAATCTGCAACAAGCACACAGAAAAAGCTTTGAGAGGATAGTGTTCTGAAAGGTTTACCTCCTCGGTCACGGGCAGCTAAACTTTGACCCCTTCTCAGTGTGATGTCCAACTGATACATTCCGGGATCAGCCAAAGGGACATCTGCATTACTGTTTCCAACTGTATTTATTTTCTGAAAAATAAGAAATATACAAAATACTAAGTTTATTTCCTTTGGTCTAATTTCTCCAATGGGAGACTGCATGTCGTTTAAAATGAATTATGAGAATTATCTAATGAAATCAATCATCACAAACAGTTTTCTGAAGACTTAAAATTCATGAGTTTTTAAATTAGAAATAAAAGAATGGCATCAATATAAATACCTTATTTTAACTCTGTTTAGTTAGCAATTTAAGTATTAGAAACATTGTTTATAATGTAATGACTATATAATTCATTTAAGAAAAATTAACATAGAAATAGTGTCATGGGGGCTGGAGAGATGGCTCAGAGGTTAAGAGCATTGCCTGCTCTTACAAAGGTCCTGAGTTCAATTCCCAGCAACCACATGGTTGCTCACAACCATCTGTAATGAGGTCTGGTGCCCTCTCCTGGCCTGCAGGCATACACACAGACAGAATATTGTATACATAATAAATAAATAAATATTAAAAAAAAGAAATAGTGTGATGTAAAAAACACAATGAACAATGAAGAAAAAAAGATGTGCAAAAGAAGCTGACTTATACATAACTTAAAATTGAAAGGATTTATTCAGATGACTGTATTGACTCATTCATTTATGCAAATATCTCTTACTGATGAATTATATAATTCTATTTCAGACCCAACATAAAATATGATATAATATATAGAAATAAATTCTCCCAGCATTTTGACAGCATTTGCAAGAAACAAATTCTCAGTGGGGCTCAATTCTAACGCTTCCTTCTTTGGATCAAAGTGCTCATGGTATTTATCGATCCACAGACTTCAGCAGTGCTGCCTGATGAAATGTTTCAAAGAGCAATGCAATAAAAATGCACAGGCCACATTTTTTTTTTTTTTTTTTTTTAGTTTTCGCTAGCTTCTATACAGCAGGAGAACTTACTTTCTCCCCAGGTTTGAGACTATTCAAGATTCTCATTTCTTTTCTGGTTCATTGTAAAACTTGCACGGGTAAGAAAGAACAGAAATGAGCAATCTGGTTCCTGGCACCCCAATTACAGGAAAGGCAATTATCCAGCAGAGTCAAGAAAACTTTACTGAGATCTCACTCACACACCACAATGTCACCCTTCATCGAATCAGTACTTTATTTGAGGTTTTAAGATCCACATAGAAAACTTTCCTTGTGGAGCAATTATTACTTAAGACAAGAAGCACTGTTACTTTGATTGACACTTGAACTCATTCTCTCTCCTCTGTTAACAATGAAAAGAATTCATCTTGTTCCCCATAATATTCATAAATGGTAGCTGCAGTCCCCAGGCCCCCAGGCTGGAAATTCTGAGCCATCTTTGACTTCTTCATTTGCCTCCTACTCACACCCAAATAGCTGCTAATCTCACCTGCACTTCTGCATGAGACCCCCACCTGCCTTTTCCTTATTCCTGCTAACACTGACACAAGCCAAGTCTACCGCCCCCCACCTGCCTTTTCCTTATTCCTGCTAACACTGACACAAGCCAAGTCTACTGCCCCCCACCTGCCTTTTCCTTATTCCTGCTAACACTGACACAAGCCAAGTCTACTGCCCCTCAATTGCCTTTACCTAATTCCTGCTAACACTGACACAAGCCAAGTCTCTCACAATAAAAAGTAAGACTGGATCATGTCTCTCAACCTTCTATGATAGCTACTTTAGCTGTTTGGGATGTAACTATTCCTACCCTTCCTTACTCATGTATCCACGAATACACATGTTGAGGCATATACTTGTCAGGTTTTCCAGTTTGAACAATGCTAGTATATTCTAGTATATTTTCTATTATTTACAATTTATTTAAGAAAAATATCACAGGAACTTTTCTGACTGATAAATCTCTCTCTCTCTCTCTCTCTCTCTCTCTCTCTCTCTCTCTCTCTCTCTTTCTCTCCTCTTTTCTCCTCTCCTCTCTCCCTCCCTCCATCCTCCTTTCATCCCTTCCTCCAACCCTTTGTCTTCTGTTCTCTTTCATATCACTCCTGGGCTGTATTGATGTGTAACTAAGTAATAAAGAAAATCCTATTATTTTTATGGCATGTAATAGAATGACTTGATAGTCATGTAATTTTGAAATGATTGTTGCAATTAAGTCAATTCAATACAGCTCTTACCCTGTATTATTAACCTTTTCTGTATTTTGTTTTATGATTAAGAATATTTAATACAATTTCAAATATACAATTCAATATTACTGTCATCCTTCTATAGTTTGGGCTCTATACTATTCCCTTTAAAAAACTGAAAGGTTTTGTGCTTTGACTGACTTCTCCCCCTTTCCCTGAACCCTGTACATGGCAATCACTGTTTTGTTGTGAATACTTACTCCTGGTGTCTTTTGTCTTTCATCTTTGCACACATTGTATGCGGTCATTAAACTCCTGAGCAGTTAAAGCTGTTTCATTCTCTCTAACTTCTACATTTCCTAATTTCTTACCTTTTTAACACATCATGATAATCATTTTCATAATTAAAATATTCTTACAATTTTTACTTTTATGTAGTTGTTTCAATTATTAAAAGTAAGATTTAAATAACTGTATGAAATGAAAACTTTTCTCTTTTAAATATATTTTATTAACTCTGAGAATTTTATGGAATGTGCTTTGATCACATTTACCCCCATTCATCTCCTAACTATCAGATCCACTCCTCACCTCCTCATCCCTCCCATTTCCATGTCTTGTTTTTAAAATAATCTACCAAGTACAATTTGTGCTGTCCGTGTGCTCTGGGCGTGGGGCCATGCTGGAGCGTAGTTGGTAGTTGTAAACTCCCTTTATAATACATTAAGTTGTCAAGTACACTTGGATCTATTTATGTTTCTCCTCTAATGTTTATTTCCATGTTCACACCAAGACATTTGCATAAAATTCTTTGAATTTTAGTACTTTAGAATATGTAGCTACTGTCAGTTTTGTTTTCTAAAGTTTCTTAAATATTGTTGCATTTTTATTTTTCTAGCTAGGCTGGGCCAGGTTGCCTGCGGTTGAACAACTTACTGTTTCCATTATCTACAGCAGTAACTTAACTTGCCTTAAGTCTGGCTTTCTTCTATATTAGTAAACAGTATATTGTAGGCTTGAATACATAGAAAATGTTAAATATAACATCTGGCATACAGTAATCACTAAAAAACATGGGTAGTTCTTAATTTTTATATACAAAACAAAAGTCTTATTTTCTGATCTAATCTGCATTGGATTTCTACATCAACCTGAGAAAGATTCATAATTTCATGTATTACATATTCCCGAGGGAAATATAACTTTCCCATTATTTTATGTTTTCCTTTGAGTCCTTTAATAACACGATATAGTTTATCATATAGGTTCCATCTCTATATAACTAATTTCATTCCTGAATGTTCACAGGTTTTGTCTCTATTGCAAGTGGAATGTTTTTTTTTCAATTTCCCATTTGATCAGTTTATTTCTAATCTATTGGGCACACATTATTTTATATAGTGATTTTATTTTCTTTTATTTTTCAAGTCATGCTTTTGGTTGTGTACAAAAAATATGTTCTGCATATAATGTAAATTCTGCTTCACCCTTATTTCAGTGTGTGATTTGCTTAGTTTTTAATCTTGTTGCTTTTCTAAAAAAGTATTTAGAACAGAATAGATTTTGTGGACATTTCTGAATTTCATGAAATTTAATTTTTTAATTTTTGATATTATAATATAATCATATTATCTCCCCTCCCCATCCTCCCTCTACTCTCCCATGTTCTTCTGTGATCACTAACACATGCTCATTAAACTGAAGCTCTTTCTTCTACTCTTCACTTACTTATGTTTTAAAAGTGGGCCTCATGATGAATTTTACAGGAGATTTATACCAAATATTTGGTTGGCAATTTTTCTAATATTGAATCATCACCATATTTGAGGAGTAACTTTGACTTGACCTTGTGAGTGCATCTGCTTTAATGCATAGTGGTTCATAACCATGAGCATGTTCATAACCATGAGCATACTCCAACATATGTGTATGTAACAGCATAGCTGTAATCAAGCATTAATTCCCAGCTTCACGCAGTGTCAAGTCGGCCATTCTAAGCGTGCCTGTGACTTTTGCCCTTCATAGATTCTATTTTCCACAGCAGAATAGGAGTACACATTAATCACTCTAATTGTCATCCTTCCCTCTACATTACCACTAACTTTGTTCTTTTGGTTTCTATGTTTGCCTACATAGAAAGTCCTTAAAGACAGTTGTTGGCTTTTTTGTATCGTTCTTTTCCACTACGACTTACTATCTCAAATACTTGTCGTTTTAGATGGTGAAACTTTGAAATGAAGACCTGAGGAAATCAAGGATAAAACTGACCACAAGTTACAATGGAAGCTTCAAGGACAGATGTCTTCAAGGATACAGCTGTAAAGTGAATGTAGAAAAGGATGGAGATTTATTACCAAGTTAGCTAGTAAACCGCAGACACTTTGCTCTTTCCCTCTTCTCTATGCTGTCTATGCTTGGTATCCTTTTTCCTTGAGGAACCTAAGAATGCCCTTAAGAGTCTTTCTAATACAGTGCTTCAGTTAGCTTTATAATTGATAACAATGGAATTTAAAATGGAACCCTATCCCTCAGTGAACTACATGAAAAGAAGATCAAAACATGGTGGTACTCAACCATTGAAGAACAAGACCAACTATGACAAAGGGGAAGACAATCCCAGGAAACCTCATAGAGACGTTAGGTTCAGGGACTAAAATTTGGGTATGATTTTGTTAAATGAGTATTTGGAAGAAGCAGGCATCAGGAAAATCAACGTGAGCTCATGACTGTGTACTTTAAAGATGGGCATCACTATTTTGAAAGAAAGAAAAATACTGGAGCGTGGTGCTACTGCAGAGATCTCAGCCCATGAATAAAAAGAAGCCTCCATGGACTTTTGGAAAGAGAAGTCATACATACAGACTGCATTTACCAAATTCTTAGTATCTGATTTTTTTTTTTTTTATAACAGTGCAATTGAAGTCACAGAGCATGATCTGGTCAATGGTCAGAGAAACAGAACTGGGTCTGAGAGATAGGGAGAAGATGCAATCAACTCAATTTGCCAACTGACAAGATGAGGAAAGCAGATTTAAAAAAAAGTCATGCAGAAGCTAGGGTTGAGTTCCTTGGGGGAGGGAACAGAGTGGTGAAAAACAGAAACTAGGGAAGGAGTGTGATCAAGACCACCACATCAGGCTCCAGCAGCTTCTCTGCCCTATGTAAGAAGGACCTCAGGGAGTTAAGTGGATCTAGAGAGGTACGGCCCCACAGATTTGCACAATGGCTTCAAGACTTGCAGAATGACTGGAAGGAAGTGACTTGTTTTATTATAAATTATCTTTTTAAAAAATGTTTTTGCTTTTGCACAAGGGCTCAGCCAGATAATGTAACACTCACATCTCTCATCAAAGAAACTTCTCTTTACAACAGAAGAAAAATATTACAGAAAACTACAAGACAAAGTAGAGAGAACAATTGCTTGTGGCTGCCCAGCTCCAATATGTACATCTACAATACAACTTCTGCATTTAAGTCACAGAGAAGGAGGAGGGTGTGGAAAGATTGTGAGAGTGGGGGGAACCAGAAAGCTCCTCTGGACACTGTGTGTCCTATAAATGGGAGGGCAGCTTCACCTCTGATGTCTTGACAGTATTACTAGTTAAACAAGAAGTACAGTGCTAATAGACATGCTAATTTTGAAGGGGAAATCTCATCCCACCCCAAAGGGCTACAGTCAACTAAGAAATACTGAAAACAGAAGAAATGAGTCCTTAAATTGGTCACCTAATACCAAATGACCAACACTGAAATCGTGTACATACAAGAAACACTAAACAGACTAGGTGTATGTTTATGTAATTAGGTGTGTGTGTGTATGTGTGTGTGTGTGTGTGTGTGTGTGACAACTGAAAAGGACAAGATTTTGAGAGGGAGCAGAGGAAAGGGGGATGGGAAGGACCAGATGGAAGAAAGGGAACATGGTAAATGACATAATTTTAATATAAATATTGGGTTTTTTTGATACAGGGTTTCTCTGTAGAGAAGCCTGTCCTGGAACTATCTCATGTAGACCAAGCTGGTCTCGAACTCACAGAGATCTACCTGCCTCTGCCTCCCAAATTCTGGGATTAAAGGCATGTGCCACTACTGCCTGAATATTTTAAAAAAAAATTTATAAGCTTCCAAACATAAAGGTATATTAAGAAATACATGCCCAAAGTATTAAGCAAACATATAACTCTGAGAAAGACATGCTGGTTATTTCAAATGACTGACACACCCAAACATTTGTTCACTGTAGTGGCCTGTTTTGGAGACCAGGAAAAAGGCTCTTTCACAACAGTTATGGCAATCATAAGGAGCTAGTGACCTGTTCATCTATTTTTGACATTCATCTTCCTGTTACCTTGCAGGCTTCCTGAAGGCTGAGGCACACTTGTTTTTCACAGTGTATTTCTAACAGCAGAGTACCTGCTGCAGGGTGGGAACACCTGCCACCAAATTAATGACCTAAGATGAAGGAACCCCCCATTTCTTCTTGAATTTTATTTAAATATAATCACATGAACAAAATTAAGAAATGATTTACATTTAATGCCCACACCCCCAACCCCTTGATTTTACCATTAGTAACAGCACATTTCCATATGAGCAACACTGACTCAGGAGAGAAGCAGCATCTGTAGTAATACACAGTAGACTCCACTTCCCATAAGTTTAGGTGAGGACAAAGAGCACCAATGCCACAGTGCAGCTTCATTTGTTAGTCTATAGCTAGGACATTGCTGATCCCGCCACTAGCACACTTGCTCTTTTCTTCGTGACTCTCAAAACTAGACTTTGGGGTTCCAAAGGATGAATCTGGTGGCTCTCCTCTCTCCTCACATCAAACTCACTGCAGCCTCAGCTCTGGGCTTAAATGTGGGATTTTTGAATTTCCATTAGTCTCGGGGGTGGGGGTGTGTGTAAACACCCAATCCGAACCCATAGCAAGATTTGCTTTTGTTTTTTAAAAGTACGAAATCTGGAGTTCCTGGAATGCCTTTTCTGGGCCTCCCACAATGCTGATTACTCACACATGGTCTGTCTGCAAATTGACTGCTCCCTGTAACATCGCTTCATTTTCATTGGTGACCTTTCCACCTACACATCAAGTTTATACAAACCCGAGTCAGAACAAAGACAACACAGTTCTCTTCCCTGTCCTTTTATACATGGCTACTATGCTTTGCAATTAGACCACAGTGACCAGGGTTGGCTGAACAAACCGTGATGGTACAAGCAATATCATCGCTTTTAATGTTAGCTGCCCAGGTTTCTCTTCCTGAATCTTCCCTCGCTCATATCGAAAAGGCATACTGTGCAAGCAACTCACAGAGGACACTTCTGAGGATGGTAAAGTGTCAAAGTGCCTTGCAATGGAAAAACAATTACATTGGGGTTGACTTTGATTTCCTTCCTACTTTTTAGTTTTCATGTTTTCCACAGCTGTGTAATCTATATGGATTTAAGACCACAAAGAGTAGGAATACCAAGTATTTAAGACTATAATGCCTTCCTTTACTGTTTCCACCCTCAGAGAAACTGAGCATGAAAATGGTACATATTTTAGGTAAGGAATTGTAAACTACACCTTCAATATTGCTGACCTATCACGTGAAATTTAAGTTGGGTGACCTTCTCTTTAAAATGAGCAATTTCTTGTGTTTACATGTTTATTGTGAGAATATTAGCCATTAACAAATTTCTTGGGAACTGCATATGCATATTGTTGACTCATGTTTTCTTTAATTGACTAGCACTTGTTCTGTGACTTAGCATGAGTTTCTAAAGGATGTGGCTCATGTGGTTGGAGCTAGACATCAGGAAGTCCATCACCACAGTGACTCTGGCTTTCTCATTGCAAGTCATGCCCCACTCACACACAGAACACCTCTCTCTGCAGGAGCTCACTAAATATTTCTAGCATGTCACAACAATTTAATGTTTCCACGAAGAAATGTGGTGAAGTATAATTTTCTCTCTTCCTTTGCATATGGATGAGAGATTTATCCTACAGGGGAGGCAGGGCCATCGAAGGATTTAGTTCTTGTTGGTAGGGGTTACATCGTGGAGTTTCAGGGATAAGCTGCATTTTATTTGACTCAAAAATAAAGTCATGGTGAGGAAAAAAATGATACTCTTGGAGGGGAAAATGAGGGAAGAGAGAGATGAATTTCCTCCTGTCTGTAGAATACAACTTCTGTTCTGCTATATGCAGCCTTAGGAACAGAGTAAAACTATGCCCGCCCTTCCATCAGGAAGCAGAGGGGAGCACAATGGTCACAATACTGGCCATGTGGTCCTGTGGCAGTGAGAAGAGCATGATCTCATTGATCTTCACATTTTGCCATGTCTCAGTATCTGCATTCTCACAGCCTTGGAGGACACCCATTCTCTGTGTCTATCTAGAAGTGGTCCGACTCTCTTGCCACATGACCTTTTGACTTTTGACTTCTCTACTCAGATGGCTCACAGGCAAATCAAATCCAGATCTGATCTCTCAGTGTTTGTTCCCAAAGTATTTCTACCCAGACCTTTCTCTTTTATCTCACGAACAGCACACACCACCCAAAGAAGCACAGCATTAGGTTTCTCTCTTCCTTTCCCACAAACTTGTCATGAGACCCAACAGCAAACCACTAAGATTCTTCCAAGCGATGAGTTAACTCAATCCTTTCGATGAACCTGTCACCACTGCCTGAGCCCAGCCCCCTCTCTGCTAAGCTGCATGAGGACAGTGGTCTTTTACTCTGTCTATCCTGTAATTCATTCTGGTAGAGGAAACTGTGTCCCCCAGGAGCTGTCACAGCTGATACTTTATTTGTTCCTTCTCTTGCAGTCCATTAAGATGAATGACTGGGTCCTTTCTACTCTTCAGCTGTCATCGTATGCTGCTTCTTAGGAGGCCTTCCCTGATCACCATCAACATAGAGATCTGCTGTTTCCTTGATGTAACTCGCCATGATTTGGAAGTAGCCTGCTTATAAGCTGGCCTTGCTTTTACCCTTTATGTGGGATATCTTCCTAACTCAAGTTTTTAGTGATGTGCCTGCTAACTGATAAACACTTGCTGACTCCAGGCTCTGACTCAGTGAACACTGCAGAGCTGGCCCTTAAGGGGAGGCCAATAGATCTTAGAGAACAAGAGCCTCAGCCTTTGGTAAAGTGACTCAGGATTTCATGAGCTAGAGTTTGAGTCAGGAGTCAAGAGGTCTGGGGAAACGGTTACATAAACTCCAAGTAGAGTCAAAGACAGGGCAGGGCCTTATTATATGGGGTTTATGCTTAATATTCAAGCACATCTGTAATTCCAAGAATATGATTAAAT
Organism: Microtus ochrogaster; assembly: GCF_000317375.1. Lineage (NCBI taxonomy): Eukaryota > Metazoa > Chordata > Mammalia > Rodentia > Cricetidae > Microtus > Microtus ochrogaster. The sequence goes on from NC_022021.1 coordinate 22,464,649, forward strand.
GGAATCTACTTTATAATTAAAGATCTCAGAATCCCCTGATGTTAGAATGTTGACTATGTATTTCAGGAAACGTATAATGATATGGTTTAGGATATTACTCAAGACAGAGAGTCTGATTTTCAATCCTGTGTCTGAGATGGGACCATGAGAAAGTGACTCAAATTCTTTTTTTCTAATTCATTCTTTTATTTTTTTTGAGATTATATTATATGAATTCCCTCTGATTTTTCTTCCTTCCCAAGCTTCTCCAATATCCCTCCTTTCTATCTTTCAAATTCTTGACTTTTGCTCATTAATTGTTGTTACATGTATATACACACAGAGTTACAGCAGCTAATTTCACTGTTTGACTTGTTCTCTATACCTGCAGGGACAGGGCTCTTAAAAGTAAATATTTCTATTATATTCACTCTTGGATGTTGCTTCATTATGCTATTATATCTCCTTATTGATCAATACTATTTTTCATTTTTTTGTGTCAAGCCTTGAAAGAAATGACAAAAAAAAGTCTAAGGACTAAAGGACAAACAGATGTGTGCACCAGCGTAAATGCTAACAGTGTTCCCTGGCTTTCAACATTTTATCATAGGAGTTTTAAAGGATAATTAGGAGTTCTCAGGGCCATTTCTGAAGAGAAGCTTTTCTCTCTACTCTGACAGTCCTTTTCTGGTCCTCAGATCCCTGTATATAGCTTTATTAAATGCTAAGCTATGTCAATACTTGCTACTAGAATTGCCTCATTGCATTTTAACACATGACTAGCTACTAGACTAGGTATCTAGAGACCAGGGTTATGACCGATGCCTCTTTTGCATACACCCTGTGAAGGGTTACCAAATCAATCTGAAGTCCCGGAAGTCCAGATTTTTGTTGACTATTTAGGATCAAAGTTAGTATTTCAGAGGACTTTTCTATTGGAAGACAATATTTTTGACAGTAATTATTTTTATTTATTGTCTGCTCATATATGTGTGTGTGTGTGTGTGTGTGTGTGTGTGTGTGTGTGCATGCTGGGCGGTTTAGAACATAGCTGAATGAAGAATATATCCATAACCACAGATGTTTATGGTCCCTGAATCCTAAAGGCCTGGGAGTAAATTGAAGACAACAGGTCTATAAATGATACCTCTGCAGATTGCTTGCTTTTCCCATGTTCACCACACACATCTCTGCTGAAACATGCCATACAGCTTCTGAGCATTCAGAGACAGGACGTGTTTGGGCCTCGTGCTTTACGCTTCACAGTACTTGACTATTTGCAGTTCTCAGTCCTGAACTGAGTTCCAAAAGCCTCAAGGACAGATCAATGCTAGCTTTCAACTAAGCCTCAGGATGATGTCTTACAGGTGCAGAGGAGGCACAGTTGGCATAGCCTACTCCTCTCAGAATAGTCAAGAATAGCTGACTCAGAGTAGAGATTAACTCATGCATCATGCTCTCTGTGATGGTGACCTCTTCAACATTGTTATGTCCAAATTAATTATATGAAGTAAATTAAGCATCAACATTGATATGCATTGGCCACAGAAGTACTTTGTTCTGTTGAAAATATAACTAATGATCTCGAGTCTTGTCCCACGGTGACCTCTGTGACGTATGTTCTTTACAGGGCCTCACATTACTCTGGTGAAGTGGTCCATGGAGCTCTACTCAGGCACATGGCACAGATTCCCACTCTTCTGTGGTTGGAAATTTCTCCTTGGTATGATCAATTTATATTGTGAAAGTCAAGTCAATTCCTTAAGCTCTTGTGGTATATAGTGTGATATAACTACATGACAACTATTAAAATATTGTATAAACACATTAATAAGAATGAGCAACTTTAGTAATATTGCCTTTTGAATAAACTGTAAGAATTTATATAACTCAATAATTTAACATGTTTTAAAGCATAAAAGAATTAACAGGATACCACCATCATGCCCTACTGTCCTCCTCTTAATAACATCTATAGATTAGTCCAATGAGGTTAAAATGGAAACTTTTAAGTAGCCTTAAATACACTCAAAGTTCTGTATATCTGTCTGTTATTGTGCAGGGGGCGAGGGAGGACAAGAGACAAAGAATCCCAAGCTAACTCCAAAATATTTTAGTTATTATTCTTTATTGTAAAGAGAAAACTCATAGAATAGGAATGAGAAGTTCAACCTCAGGTGTGTAATGTGGAAACCAGAGAGAGAGAGAGAGAGAGAGAGAGAGAGAGAGAGAGAGAGAGAGAGAGAGAAAGCGCCCTGGGGGGCTGGTGATTTTTCTCTGGGTACCCAAAAGGTTACACCCTAACCTGGTCCAGCCTCTTAAAGGTCATTGGCTCCAATGTTTAATTCTGCCTTCCAGCCATCAATCAAGCCTTTCTTTATATATTCATCCTCTCACTCAGTATTATATTAGCCCTTTTATTGGGTTAGGGTGTAGATACACTGACATGGATAAAGACAAGGCCCTCAGCCAGTCTGTATTTCATAAATTCTTAGCTGTGTCTAGAAGATACAAAGCAGAAAACTTATTTAATCAGACAATCATTTCAAAAGAAGCACTCTTATAATGGTAGCATTTAACATAGAGAGAGCTTATCTCCTCAGGATTGAGTACCCCAGACCAACTGACATACCTGGGACATAACTGCTTCTTCTCCCTAAAGAATCAGACAGAGGAATGGGGATTACCACTTTAAAATATATATTATTCAGGAAATATGATGTGAATAATTTACTGATATACTTTTAATCTTCATCTGCCATTAGTTATAATTGCTGCTATAAACTAAAGATGACAAAGAAATAATCTGGTTTAGAAAACTTTTTACAAAAAGCATTGTTTTGACTGATAATATTTACTAGAATTTGCACCCCAAGAAATGAATAACACAAAGAATTATACTAAAATTTTCATTGTTACTGAGATCAATTTCACAAAGAATTTATGCTCACTATTGTCATTGGAGAATACCTAGAAACTCTGATAAATGTTACAAACTCTTGTTAAAATGTCTCATATCTCTCTTGAAGGTGAAGAAGATACAAATTTGGATTAATCATTGTCAGAGGAGCTGGCCACTGCACAAAACAGTGATTTTCATCTTATTAAGAACCTAACAGGACACCAGAAAGAAAAAAAAAACACCTGGGAATATAAGGCACAAATTATTGACTTACTAGTTTGGAGACTTGAAGCCCAAATAATGAATGGCTCATGAGGTAAATCTTGTTTTCTTAATGAAGAAGAATATTCAGTGCAACAGGGATGTAACAAATGGGTTTCTAAAGTTTTGTTGCTATTCTTTAAAGGTGGGGGAGGACTGTGCTCATGAGATCATCTTCCTCTTTACCATAAGAACAAAGGCAAAGCCATCACAGAGTACCATGCAAAAAATTCTTGCTGAGGGCTTGAATTTACTTCCAAAGAATTTCACTTCAGTCATGAGAACAAGAAGAATACAGGCAAGAATGTACACTAATGGAAAGACTTTGTGTGCAATGAGACAGACTGAATTTAAAGAACACCCATGGCACTGTTCCCAAGCTTTGGCACTGGCTATTCTGCTCTTGTGCTTCTAATTTATTTAATGGCATCTTATTTAATTAAATAATGATATATTCAAATTCCAAATTTTGCTTCCTTCATCAGCATCAAGCCTGAGACCTCAAGGAGCTGCCCATTTCAATGCAAAACAAAGTAAATGCCAGCAAGGCACTGATCCCCAGTGGATCTCCCAGCCAGGCACTGATCAGCACTCCCCAGTGGATCTCCCAAGCCAGGCACTGATCAGCACTCCCCAGTGAATCTCCCAAGCTAGGCACTGATCAGCACTCCCCAGTGGATCTCCCAGCCAGGCACTGAGCAGCACTCTCCAGTGGATCTCCCAAGCTAGGCACTGGTCAGCACTCCCCAGTGGATCCCCCAAGCCAGCAGTGCACCCTGGCTTAGCATTTCCCACTGAGTCTCCCAGCTTTCATTCCCAGAGAGCAGCTCTCTCAAGGAAAATACTTTCCTCCAGTCTAGCACCAAATTTCTCCAGGAGCTTTGGATTCCAGCTTACTAATTAAGGACAAAGTTTGATGAAGAAAAGGCCTCAGATGAACAAATCAAAACTTGGAATTTCATAAAGGTTAAATTATTATGCTAAAATTAAAATAAGCAATATCACATGAAAAATGAAAAACAAGGTAAAAAGTCACAAAAACTGAAAAGTTGGTATGACAAATAGCAGTCATGAAAGAAATATTCTGAGGAAAGTCATTAAATGTTTCTCCTTGGTAAAGAGAAATTATTTGCTCAATAGCAGTTCATCATGTGGTTTTCAATATCTAATGGCAACCTACTTTATCATAACAGCTGAGACACTGTTTAACAATTATTGGGTCAACACTGTAGTTGAAGATACAGTTTGAACCGGAGCACAGAGCACCAAGAATCAAGGATAATGCACTTCACCTTTCCTTACCTCTCCAGATAATGCCAAGTGCTCCATGGTAGCTCCCAGGTTGGCCCTATTTTCTTTCTCAGGTAAAATGGCTCAAAATCCAATTAAACGTTGTATTAAAAAAGAATGCCAAAGACTAGATTAAATAGCACCAGGGTGACAGGACCTGGTAGGTACTGCTTAGATTGTGTGCTGGTCCTCACACTACTGGGAATCATGACTCTGGGAATGAGGTTCAAATCCCCTTTCACAATGAAGGAAGACATATGCAACAGGATTTCAAGGGGTGGTAGAGAAATCAAAGAGTAAAAATTGGGAAACAGGATTGTGTAACTATAAAACACACAGCAAAGGAAACAATAAAGTTAAAAGAGAACCTACAGATGGAAGAAAATCTTTGTCAGTTATATATCTGAAAGATTGTTAATCTCAAAAAAGTAAACACCAAAAATAACAAGTCACCTAAGCAATAAAGAGGCCAAAGAATGGAACAGACTTTTCTTAAAAGATGATGTAAAAATGACCACTAAATATATAAAGTATGTTCAATCAGGGAAAGACAAATAAAAACTATATTTAGAATCCATTTTATTCCAGTTAGATTTCTATCAAGAAAACATCCAACAAATGCTGTAAAGATAAGAAACCTTTCTACATGCCGGGCGATGCTGGCTCATGCCTTTAATCCCAGCACTCGGGAGGCAGAGGCAGGTGGATCTCTGTGAGTTCGAGAACAGCCTGGTCTACAGAGCTAGTTCCAGGACAGGCTCCAAAGCCACAGAGAAACCCTGTCTGGAAAAACCAAAAAAAAAAAAAAGAAAACAAAGAAACCTTTCTACATTGATGTGATATTATAAACTAGCATAGCTCCTACAGAAATTCATATGACAAACTCAGAAAAAAAACAAATTATCCTTTGATCCAGTATGCACTCTCAAATATGTATCCGAAGGAATCTAATTCAGCATGTCATAGATATACCTGAACATCCATGTTTTTTATGGTCCTATTCACAAAAATAACTACGATATGGAAGTAGTACAGATATATATATCAGTAGATGGATAAAGAGCATGCCACAACACACACATACACACACATACACACCACACACAAACACACAAACACACACACATGGGGTTATATTATGGTTGATATTGGAGATCATGTTGGCAAGTAAAATAAGCTAGACTCACTGAGGTGTATGTCAAGCTTTCAGTCATAAGAGTAATTCCCCGCCGCCCCTATTACTACAGTAATGCGAGCAACCTTCACAGAAACAGGTACAAGGGAGCAGGCACAGAGGAAACAGAACTGAACCAGAGAGCTCTATGGGACCCAGTACAAGTCAGGGACCTCAGAGGGAGTAGACCTGAGCTAGCAACCTCTGTCAGATCAGGCCCTTGCAAGCAACCTCCACAAGAGTAGGTACAAGGGAGCTACTGCCAAGGAAGTAGTCCCAAGCCAGCAACCTCTGCATAAGCCAGCCTGAGCCAGCAACCTCAACTGGAGCAGGCCTGAGGCAGTGATTTCTACAGGAGCAGGTACAAGGGAGTGACCACCATGGAAGCAGGTCCAAGTCAGAGACCTTTGCAAATACAGGCCCCAAGCCAGTGACCTCTGCTGAAGCAGGCCTGAGTCAGCCAGCAACCTCTTTCAGAGCATGCCTGAGCCAGCAACCTCAGCAGGAGCAGCCCCAAGCCAGCGACCTTCCTTGAAGCATTCCAGAACTATCTCTGGGATGGCAAAGCGATCTCCAAGAACACCAAGTGACTTCGGGAGTGACTTGAATCATGGCTCTGACTGCACCACAAGGAAAAATCATCTGAGCCTTGGATCCACATGCCTACAAACACCTGATTTTTGACAAAGAAGCAAAAAATATCAAATGGGAAAAACAAATGATGCTGGCATAACTGGATATCAACATGTAGAAGAATGAAAACAGACCCATATCTATTACCATGCACAAACCTCAAGTCCAAATGGATCAAAAACCTCAATATAAAGCCAACCATATTGAACCTCAGAGAAGAGAAATTAGGAAGTACACTTGAACACATTGGCACAGGAGACCACTTCCTAAATATGACCACAGTAGTACAGACACTGAGAGAAAAAATTAAGAAATGGGACCTCCTGAAACTGAAAAGCTTCCGTAAAGCAAAGGACATGGTTATTGAGACAAAATGGCAGCTTACAGAATGGGACAAGTTCTTCACCAACCCTACATTAGATAAAGGTCTGATCTCCAAAATATACAAAGAACTTAAGAAATTGGTCATCAAAAAAACCAAATAATCCAATAAAAAAAGTGGGTTACAGACCTAAACGTAGAACTCTCAACAGAGGAATATAAAATGGCTGAAAGACACTTAAAAAAATGTTCAACATCCTTAGGCATCAGAGAAATGTAAATCAATCAAAACAACTTTGAGATTCCATCTTACACCTATAAGAATGGCAAAAAAAAAAAAAAACACTGAGGGCAACTTATGCTGCAGAAGATATGGGATAAGGGGAACACACTGCCATTGCTGTTGGGAGTGCAAACTGGTACAGCCCCTTTAGATATCAGTACTGTGATTTCTCAGAAAATTAGGGAACAACCTACCTCAAGACCAGCTATACCACTTTTGGGTATATACCCAAGGGATGTTCAATTATACCACAGGGATATGTGCTTAACAATGTTCATAGCAGCATTATTTGTCATAAACAGAACCTGGAAGCAACTTAAATGCCCCTTGACTGAAGAATGAATAAGGAAAATGTGTGGTACATATACACAATGAAATACTACACAGTGGGAAAACAAATGACATTTTGAAGTTTGTGGGCAAATTGATGGAGCTAGAAAGCATCATATTGTGTGAGGTAACCCAGATCCAGAAAGAGAAATATCATATGTACTCAACTCATAAATGGCTTTTAGACATAAAGCAAAGGAAAACCAGTCTATAATTCACAATTCCAGAGAACTTAGACAACAAAGAGAGACATACATGGATCTAATGTTCATGGCAAATAGAAAAAGACAACTTCTCCTGAGTAAATTGGGAGCATGGGTACCATGGGAGAGAGTAGAAGGGGAGAGGAGAGTAAGGGAGGGGAGCAGAAAAAAATACATAACTCAATAATAATTTTTTTAAAGTTTGCGTGTGTGTGTGTGTGTGTGTGTGTGCGTATGTTTGTGTGATTATGGTAGTGTGCACGTATGCTATGCAATTTGAGTGGAGGACAACTTTCTGAAGTTGCTTCTTTCTTTCCAGCATCATCTGGGTCCCAGAGACCAATTCAGGTCATTGTAGCCTGGGAGCCATCTCGTTTGCCCTCTCCAGTGTCAGCTGGGAATCACAGCTCTGTCTGTACTACTCTGGCCTAGTCTATACTTTATTATCAGTATGAAGCAAGCATGGTAACATCAGGGTCCTCCTCTGAAGTTGTTGGCTTATCCTGCTTAATATTTGGCTTTTGGAGTTGAGTAAAGGAATTTGGTTGAGTTATGAGCAAAAGTCAAGCACTGAAGTTTTAGTCCATGGTACCTAAGATGTTGACTCATTTGGAAGTAGAGTCATTGAACTAATTTGCTGAACTAAGGTCACATGGAGTGTTGTAATAGGGAGCGGCGGACTGCATCTCTGGCACCCGGTTGCCCGCATGGCTAGTTTACGCCCTGAAATAATTACACGGAAACTGTATTCTTTTAAACACTGCCTGGCCCATTAGTTCCAGTCTCTTTTTGGCTAGCTCTTACATATTGATCTAACCCATTTCTAATAATCTGTGTAGCCCACAAGGTGGTTTACCAGGGAAGATCTTAACCTGCGTCTGTCTGGAGTGGGAGAATCATGGTGACTGCCTGACTCAGCTTCTTTCTCCCAGCATTCTGTTCTGTCTACTCCGCCTACCTAATTTTCTGTCGTATCAGAGGCCAAGCAGTTTCTTTATTACTTAACCAATGAAACAACAGATAGAAAGATGACCCTCCTCCATCAATGGAGTAAGCCTGCCCCTAATTCTCGAAGACTTCTAGGGGTAGGAACAGGAGACTTAACACCAAGGTATGCTTACAAGAAGGATATCATGTGGAGATGGGAGGTGTGCTGCCATCATGAGCCTTGGAAATGCTGAAGCTGGGAAAGGCTTGGATAGATCCAGGTCTCTGGTGTCTTGCCCTGAGCTAATTACCTTGGCAAAGGCCTGATATACATCCCCACCTGCCTTACCCCTTTCATCTTGCCCGTGTCCAAATGCCTTACTTTATTTTGCAAATAAAAAGGATAATATATACATTTGAAAACTATGTTTCTGCTAATGATTTAAAAAAGTACAAATTGGCAAAAATGAAGAAATAACCCACAAGAAGGTAGCCTATAGAAAATTCATTTGCACATAGTGTTGAGGTAAGTTTTGTCTGAAATTTGGGGAAAGTGAGAAAATTATTTTTCTCAATCAATCCTAAGGTATATTGGAATTCAGTTTAGCACTTTATGGGTGAGCTGCACTGTTGAATAGATTTCCTCTAAATAATTTAAATAAGCAATTTCTAAAATGTAGCTTCCTTAAATCAACTTCCTGAGCTTGTTTCTAAAGCAATGTCTTTGGCTTCACCTCAGAGCTGTGAAGTAATATAAGTTTTCACAAGCTTTCTCAGGAAGATGATTTTTATATCTTAAAATCTAAAATTTTATGTGATTTAAATACTTTGGTAGTTGGCTAAATCTCCAGATATTCTCCTGTTATTCTTTTCAAGTATTTTTACATGTTAGACTCTTGTTTTCTAGTTCCATTCTAAAGACACAAAGCTGCCATTGTCTAGGCATTTCAAGAGTCAACTATCTCAACTATGGATGGATCTCCAGTGTGAGTGGCATGGTTCTGGTGAACAGAAAGTATGAGTACAATGATTCAGCCACACAACATGGCTGATAGTTCCAGGCTCCAGGGCCACGCATGTGCAGACAATCCCTCAGGCTAAAGTGCCTAATGGGCCTGGGATTGTAAAGGATCCCGTGTGACCCATGTGCAGCATGGCAGAATCATCTATGTATGACGCAGCTGCATGAGCCCTTGCATGCATGTTTGAGCTCCGTCGTCTGTGTATGACACAATCATGTCATCCCCCTGTACCATGCGCTAGGAAGCCTGTAAAAGCTGCACACGCTATCTTCAAGCTCTCTCTCTCTCTGCACGCTGACTTCACCAGGCCTGTACACTCCCTCCCCCAATAAAACCTAAGTGTGTTTGTTGCGTGTTCCTTGTTTCTTTCTCACTCGCACTAGGTAATTTCATTGGTGCCATGAAACTTGGGAGGTTCTCCCACCCTGCGCCCCTCTCCCAGGGTCAGGATCTGGAACCAGGTATTTTTTCCACAACAGCCTTGCATTCCATCTGCTTCAGTGAGACCTCTATGCACACCACCGGCTTCAGTTGGTGAGTTTCTCCATTCTGGTCAGCTTAACTGCTTCTCGGAATCCAAGGAATTAAGCATTGAGCTTCTGGAAATCTTCTGGTGTTCCTAAAGTGGGTTGACAGCCCCCAATCATGGCCTTCACGGCTATGGCTGAGCCCTTTGCTGACATTCGTCTCTGGATTGCTTCCATTAGCTAAAATCATGTTTGGACAACCAGAAGTCAGTCCTCCCATGACTGGGGGCCCAGGGTCCCTTGGAATGTATTTCTTTTTCTGTTCTTTTGGACTACTCAGCGGTGGTTCCTGCTATGAGAGACCGCTTGGTCTCTCGCCTCTCTGGCTTCCCAGTCACCCAGCCTGGAGCCTGTCAGGCTTTAACACCCCGACTGTAGATAGAGAACACTCTTCTACAAGCCCTGCGGTGTTCACCACCATTTCACACCCCACTTATAGAGGGGAGATGTCACCCTCTAAGCCTTGTGGTGTTCCTGTTTTCACTGATTTTCATCATTTCAGCTATGGGTAACAAGCCATCAAAGACCATCAATCCAGCCTTCCCCCTGGGATTCCTTTTAGAGGCCCTAAAACCCCAGGCTTTAATGCCCTACATACAGATACCCACACTTGTCCATCTTTGTTCAAAAAAATAGCCTTTCTACCACTTAGATAGCAATCTAAAGTGGCTGCCTAATGGTACCTTTTATCCCGATATTCTATGGGAGCTTTCTAACTACTGTCAGCGCACAAGCAAATGGAAGGAGTTTCTTTATATCCAAGCCTTTTACTATCTGAGCTCTGAGCCTAAGCCCTCTGTCCTTGCAAGTTGTTTGCTTGCTCACATGTTCCTGGCTATGCCATCTGAACCAGGAGAACCCTCCACTTCTTCTCTGGACACAGCTAACAAACCCTCTGTCTTTTTGACCTCATGGGCAGCTACCCCCGCTCCTTCAACTCCTACCCCCATTTCTCCATGCCCTACCTATTCCTTCAGTTCCTACCCCTTTTCCTTCAGCTTCTACCCCTGTTCCTTCAGCTCCTATGCCCATGCCTTTAGCTCCTACCCCTGCTCCTCCAACTCCTACCCCCGTTTCTCCACCCCCTATTCCTGTTCCTTCAGCTCCTACTCTTGTTCCTTCAGGACCTACCCCCATCCCTTCAGCTCCTGTTTTGAACTCTGCTAAGGAATCCATACCTTTCCAACCTCAGCAGACATACTTCTGCTCCTTTCCTTCCCGCTGCCTCACTAGCTCCCTCTGATTGCACCTGTGCTGTGCAGGCTCCACTGCCCTCTTCAGATCTCCCCCCCCCACCCCCACTGACTACTCCATCAGCCCTGCTGTATCATTCTTTCTATCTGGTGCCTTGCCGCAGCAGCTGTCCAGCTCTGGCACCCACCTTTTCCCCTCCTCTCACACGCTCACATGCTGCTATGGAACACAACCCTGACCAAGCCAAGCCAGCTACAGTTCTCCCGTTGCAAGAGTTGGCTGGATTAGGTGGAATGATTAGGGTACACGTTCCTTTCTTCCTCTCAGAATTCTCCAATATAGAATAAAAACTGGGGTCCTATACAGCTAATTCTACCTCTTTCATAAAGCAATTTCAATATATTACCCAGTCTTATAATCTCACCTTTCAGGCTATCTATATGATCTTATCTAATAACCTACTTCCTGAAGAGTTTGGGAGCAGGCCGGACTACATGCAGACAAGATTCACCAAACACATCAACAGGGGCAGAGGTGGTCCCCGAGCAGGAACCTCACTGGGATTATAAACACCCCAAATGGGAATTTTAGCTAGGAACCAGTTTTTGACTTGTCTCCTGGCAGGTCTCCATAAGGCTGCCCTCAAGCCAGTAAACTATAATAAGCTCTCAGAGGTCATTCAAGATATGAAGGAAAATCCTTCTGCATTTTTGGAATGCCGCACTAAAACCTATTACAATATACTGGCTTAGATCCAGAAACCACAGAAGGCAGATAGTTATTCATGACCCATTTTTTTTTTCTCAGTGCTACCCTGACATTAAGGCTAAACTTAGACATTTGAAGAAAGGTCCCTTCACCCCATAGGTGGAAGGCTTAGAGTTGTCTTTTAAGGTGTACCATGCAAGATGACAAAGCCCACAATCATCACTGTCACATGATAGCCATGGCCCTCTGACTGGCTGAGGCAACAGACCTCCTGATCCATGCTGTTTGTGCTGCTCCCTTGTCCCCCAGGGCTCAAGAACCACCAGGCCTGTGTTTGAAATGTAGTAGAGCTGGTCTCTGGGCCCGAGAATGCCCTCATCCTCATATTGGTCCCACGAGACCTTGTCCAAGATGCCATAAAGAAGGGCATTGGGCAGTGGATTGTCCTCGTGAACATCATGGCATGGAGACATCAAACCCCAAAAATTTCCAAGTTGACATTTTATGTCTGACCATGGGAGAGTGAGGCTGCCTGAGCTCCTTTGACCTGACCACACCGTCATGTGTAATGGGGAGTCATGGGTAAACATCACGGTATCAGCATAGCCTATCTCCTTTCTCTTGTACACCAGACTCACATACTTGGTACTGAGGGAATTCTGGGGGCCTACCTTTACTTCTAGCTTCCCTATTGTCGGGGTAGGGGGGCAGCCTTGTCTACCTCAGCAGACCCCACCACTTAACTGTGTTCTCACTCATTCATTTTTAGTTATGCCAACCTGTCCGGTACCTCTTATGGGAAGAGATTCTTTTTTTTTTTTTTTTTTTTTTTTTTTTTTAGCAAAAGTAGAAGCTTCCATTTCATTTTCTCCTTACACACTTCTTTCCACTATTCCCCCTCCAGGAACCTCCTACTTCTCAGTTCTAGATCTTAAGGATGATTTTTTTCTCTATTCTTCTCAGCTCTCAATCTCAAAATATCTTTGCCTTAACTGGGCTGACCAAGCAGTAGAAAAGCAGCATTTCAGAGCCCAAACCTACCTCAATCACCTCAGGAGGTTCATACAGTACAGCCCACATTCTCACAGATACCCCCCGAAACCCAGCAAATTCTGTCCTACCTACATCAGCTCTTTCAGCCTAATAGCAAAGCTCTGTTTCATTTTGTCAAGGCTCACCTTCAACCTACCCCTAAGGACTTAGAGTTCTTAAAAGCTATCACTGCCTCTTGTAAAATCTGTCAAAAGTCAAATCCCAAGACCAAATATTGTAGCTTCCCTTTTCCCATTTACCAGGCCAGGAGCTTCCTATCAGAAACTGACTGGCAGCTTGATTTTACTATATGCCTATGGTCAGACAAGTTAAATATCATTCCTGGTCTCAGGAACCCCTGGGAAATTCCGTCCTCCATCCCCCCAAACCTCCCTCTATCTACCATCTTGTGACTCTCCTCCCTTAATCACCAGGATCTAAAATTTTTTTCCAGACATAATTTTCTACCTTGCCAGCATCTTGTGAGGACAAGACACCAGCCAGTCAGTTCCACAGAGCCCAGAAAAAAACAAACAAACAAACAAACAAAAAAAAAAAACAGAAGTAATCAGCCACCCCAGGAAGTGGTCACACATCTCAACTCTCTGATGCCCACAAAATCACAAAAAGCAGTCACAAGAGACCTTACGATGCCTTATTTCTACCCAATAATTTTTGCCCCATTTCCACCCATTAAAGACCTCAAACTCCCAAATTTTTATAATAAACAAAAAGGGTGGAATGTAATGATTCAGCCTCACAACATGGCTGACACTTCTAGGTTCCAGGGCTGCGCATGTGCAGACAAGCCCTCAGGCAGACGTGCTTAATGGCCCAGGGAATCTTAAAGGACTTCACATGACCCGTGTGCAGCATGGTTGCATCATATGACATAGCTGCATGAGCCCTTGCATGCATGTGTGAGCTCCATCTTCTGCTTATGACACCCCCCCCGGGGGGGGCATACACTAGACAGTTTTTAAAAGCAGGATGCACCATCTTCAAGACCTCTCTCTGCACACCGACCTTTACCAGGCCTGAACATACCCCGCCCCAAACTCCTAAGTGGGTTTGTTGCATGTTCCACATTTTCTTTTCACTCACACCGGGTAATTTCAATGAGGGCTGTGGTTCTGGTGAACGGAAGATACGAGGGCCGTGGTTTTGGTGATAAAGGACACTTCAGCCAGTTTGCTCAAGAGACCCATGTTAAATTTATGACCACAGGCTGACATTTTAATGTATAATTTCTGAACACAAAAAAATTACCATTTTTGTTTACTAAAAAAAGATGGGGGAGATGTCCAGTTAAACCTGAGTTTTTTTGCAGTAAAAGGAAAATCCTGGTAAGTGTGTGTTGTGTTTATGTTTATAGATTCTTCCATTCAACAGTTAATTTAAATACTAATATTTCATCAAGATAGCATTTTATAACTCTCTCTTTAACTTTGAAATTTATCACAATGAAATAAAATATGGAAAAGAAATACTTTCAATACCAAATAAGTCTATTAATTATTTTTAAATGGAGTTATATTCAAGTACAAAGCAACATTGTGAATATAAATATATATCATAAAGAGAAGTGAGGATCAGAGCTAGAAGTCAAAAGATTATTTTTGTATATTACTAAAAGTGTGTATGAAGCAAGAACTTTTCTTCATGGTCTGAAATAAGTAAATTTCTAGCCTCTTAAACCAAAATGAAATGCAGACATTAAATCAAAGAGTTAAGATATTATGATGTCAGTGAATGTGTACTCATGTAGGACTCAAAGACTGTGGCTAGACATAGGTCACGAGCATCACTGTTCTCTTGGGTTCATACTGGAATGTGGACATCACTACCCAGGGCTTCTAGCTCCTCCTCCTACCTAATATTCACAGGGATCACTGGGGACCTAGCTCTGTGTCGTGGAGGGGAGGCTAACTTCAGACTATTCACCCAGGCACTCACCTATATTCTTCGTGTCAGAAAGAAGCACAAATGAAAAGACAGCACAGCTAAATGAACAATTGTTAGTTACCAAACAGTAGAGGGTAGACTTCATTCTACAAACACCAACACAATTTCAGACCAACACAATTCAGCTGTGACTCTTCAACACAAGGGATAGAAGGAGATAGTCCCAGGATCACACAGCATTTTAAACAGACTGAATTGAAGACTAAAAATGCTTTGGGACAGTGGGTAGAAATAACCTGTCTTCTAGACACAGATGTTCTATGGCAGTATGTACTCCATGGCAAGCATCTCTAACATCTTAGATTTAGATCATCCTGATTTATAAGGTCAGAGGATATTGGATTTTGTTTTGTTTTCCTTGGGGAATTTTGAATATCTAAAGCTTGATGTGATAGTCTTATTCTATAACATTCTCAAAAAAATACAACACAGTAGGATAAAAATAGAGAACTGTGAAAGCCCCCAAGCCCAAGAGGCCTGGCTAGCTCATTGAGCTTAATGTGGGAAAGAACTTGCTTCAGTTTCTCCAGGGCTCAAACTCACGCAGTTTGTTAAAGTTACAAAACAATACAAAATAATCTTGAAGCAAAGAATAGAAACCAGGAATATTATCTTATAGGGAACTTTAAAAGAACAAACTGTGACCCAAGTACAACCATTAATATCAGTTCTGTGCAAGGCTTTGCATTAGATCCTGAAGATGGCACAAAAAATGAAAGAATCTCTGTCTCTATCTCCATCCATCACCAGATGAAGGTTCTATGGTGATATGCAAGATATCCGTCAGTTTTGCTATAGGATAGGCTCATTTCAGGTTCCCTATCCTCAGCTGCCCAAGGAACTAACCTAGGACATCGCCTTGGGCTCCTGGGAGCCACTCTACATTCAAGTCTCTTGCCAACCCTAAGGTGGCTCCCTTAACTAAGAATTGTGCTTCAGCTCTCCACTATCCAACCTTCCTTTATCCCAATCATCGTTTTTCCCCAAGTTCCCCCCATCCTCCCCTTCTCCCTTTTCTCTCCCCATCTCCCCTTACCCCCATCATACCCCACCCCCAAGATCCCAATTTTCTCCCCGGCAATTTTGTCTACTTCCCCTAGCCAAGAGGATAACTATATGTTTTTCCTTGGGTTCACCTTCTTATTTAGCTTCTTTAGGTTCACCAATTGTAGACACTGGAGCACTGGACTGAGCTCCCAAGATCCCAATGAGGAGCAGAAGGAGGGAGAATATGAACAAGGAAGTCAGGACCACGAGGGGTGCACCCACCCACTGAGACAGTGGGGCTGATCTATTGGGAGCTCACCAAGGCCAGCTGGACTGTGACTGAGAAAGCATGGGATAAAACCGGACTCTCTGAACATGGCGAACAATGAGGGCTGATGAGAAGCCAAGGACAATGGCAAGGGGTTTTGATCCTACTTCATGTTCTGGCTTTGTGGGAGCCTAGCCAGTTTGGATGTTCGCCTTCCTAGATATGGACGGAGTGGGGAGGACTTTGGACTTTCCACAGGGCAGGGAACCCTGACTGCTCTTTGGACTGGAGAGGGAGGGGGAAAGGAGTAGGGGGAGGGGGAGAAGGGTGGGAGGAGGGGGAGGAAAATGGGAGGCTGGGAGGAGGCAGAAACTTGTTTTTTTTCCTTTTCTCAATAAAAATAAATAAATAAATGAATGAATGAATGAATGAATGAATCAATGATCCTTCCATTTATTTCTTGGATCCTTGGGGACCAGGCACAATTCATTTGGGATATAATCAGGATCTTAGTACCCACAGTGGGCCTGCTAATGTTTAACTCTTCTTATTCTTTAAAGATTTATTTTCCTGTTTCCATTAGTTGCAACAAATGTAGAGACCCAAAACCAAACGTTAGTTGGAGTTCATGGAATTTTGCTGAAGACAGGGAGGAAGGGTTGTAGGAGCCAGATGGGCAACAACTATTCAGGGCTCAAAGTCTGAGGACCTAGGAAAGCCTATGTGGTCTCATAGACTCCGTTTTGAAAAAAGGACTCCATCTTAAGACATCTGGTAACCTGGTGTTAAACTCAGTTCTAGAAGAAAACCACAGAATGTGTTGTGGCGGTGAAATTTAAACAACCCCACTAGACACAGCCAATAAGAAGACAGGGTAATAAACTTTACAGTCCAGATGCTCTTGTAGACATCCTGCCAGCAGTTTGTGGTTTCACTCCAATAGCCTGACCAATGATTTTAAAAACTGCCTTGCCCCATACCCCCTGACCCAATCCTGAAATGCCAAGACATGTAACTCCCTGCTTGTGGGTTTTTTCCTTTAAAGACTCACTCTTCCCTGAGTTTGTGGCCACATTCCTTCCATCCACTGTGTTGGAGTGTTGGATTGAGGACTAGGCTCGAGCTCGTCAATAAAGACCCTTATTTGTTTGCATCAGAAACTGACTACTTGGTGGTCTCAGTGGGATTCTTGTGGCATGGGCATAACATTTGGTAAAAAGTCCAGGAATATCCTGGACCCCATGGGCCCCAGTCCAAAGGGTCTCCAACTGGCCAGTAAGGGTCTTTGTTCTTTGTCCACACTCACTTTCCTTACTTTCACTTCTTATGGTGTGTCTGAATTGGTAATTGTGATTGACAGTGGTTAGAGCAGATGCACTGGACAACCATGATCAGAAGGGCTGGAAGATGTTCCAGCCCCTGGAGGTGGTGATGGAGAGCCCTACATCTGTTTAATTGAGGATAGACAGTCTCAAGTTTGGGTGATGTTTGGGCACACAAATGGGTCACTCCCACAGTGTGACAACAAGCTGTCTATTTGTCACATTGTTTTCAGTCTTGTTGGGGCAAACATCTGTGCTCTCTGTCTCCTGCGCTGAATTTGTGTGTATTTGTGTTCCTGACTGTGACAGATGCTATGGGACAGATGACATCTTCTCCCCTAGACTTACTCTTGATTCATTACAAGCATGTCAACACACAAACTCTCAGTCCTGATTAAAAAGTCTAAACTTGTCACCTTATGCAGGTCAGAAAGGCTAACTTTCAATGATGGCTGCCCCTCTGGGAACTTTTGACTTAACCCTCACAGGTGCAGTAGAGAAAATTGTCTTCAGGCTACATAGTGATCTGGAGAGACCTGGTAGAGGACCCCCCCCCCACCCTTTTCTGGATTAAGCCATTCTTTCCTAGGCAGGTTAAGGTCTTGGCTGCTGCCAAAGAGGATCTGCCCACCAAGACCCTTTTGGTTCCCAAGCCAGAGAACCTCCAAGAAGTCAACACAGAGGAGATATTTCCCCTCCTCCCTACACCCCTGACCCAAAGACCATCATCTCTCCCCTCAAGGTGGCGATGGGATTAGGATGGGAATCAGTCACATCACTGCTGGCTCTTTGTGACAGCTGAAGAGTCAAAATGCACCCTTCTCAGAAAATCCTAAGGAACTGATTGGCCTCTTTGAGATAGTTCTTTTCACCCATTAACCCACTTGGGATGATTGTCAGCACCTTTTGCAAGTCTCTTCATGACGGAGGAGAGAGACTGATTACAGACTGAAGCATGGAAATTGGTTATCAGAGAACCCACCATTAACCAGGCTCTCACAGATGCAGCCTTCCCCCTGATTTGCCCACAGTGGGACTACAGCATGGCTGAAGATAGCGGTAGCCTCCTGGTCCATCGCCAGACTCTATTGGTGAGTCTCAAAGCAGCTGCAAAATGACCTGTAATATGAGTAAGGTCTATGATATAAGACAGGAGCAGATGAAAGCCCAGCAGTGTTCCTGGAGTCCATCCAGGAGGCTTTCAGGAGATATACACCCTATGACCTAGAGTCCCAGGAAAATGCCGCTGCAATGACCCTGACTTTCATTAAACAGTCAGCTCTAGATATGAAGAGAAAGTTAAGAGGCTAGAGTGCCTGAGAAAGAAGAGTATCAAGGGTTTAGTAGCGGTGGCTGAGAAAGTGTTTAATGTAAGGATCGTGCAGAGGAAAAGGAAATTCAAAAGGAGCAGCACAAGAACCAACACCTTGCTACTGTGTTGCTGGCCATAACCACAGAACTGCAGGAGTGTAGGAGGCTGGAGAGGAGGATCAAAACAACCGAAAGGTGACAAAGAAAGGATCAATGCACCTAGTGTAAAGAGGAAGTACACTGGACCAGATGTGCTCCTAGAAGGCAGCTAGAGGCAGCTCCTAGGTCCTTAAGCCAGCGATTAGGGGAGATGGGGTTTGGTCTTCCTCCCAGAGCCCATGGGAACCCTAGGAGTGGAGGGGAAAACAGTTGCTGGAGGACACAGGAGCTCAGAACTCAGTGTTACTGAGGGCTGATGAACCCGAGACAGACAAAAAGACATGAGTCCAGGGTGCCACTGGAATTAAACCTTATTCAGGGACTACCCAAGAATGGCAAACTTGGGAGTGGGCTGGGTAACCCACTCATTCCTGATAATCTCAGAATGCCATACCTCTTGTTGGGCCATGATTTACTGGCCAAAGCGAAAGCTGAGATCCATTTCTCTAACGGAGTAGCTAAATTTCTTAGTGAGTATGGCAAACCCATTCACATACTGGTGACAAATAGTTTGACTGATGAGTAGAGGCTGCATTACGTAGCCACTGGGCCTAACCCCCAGCTGGAGAGATGGCTTCAGGAGTTCCCATCAACCAAAACAGGGGGACTGGGAGTAGTTTCACTCCCCGCCCCCATTTATGTGGAAGTTAAAACAGGGGCAGACCCAGCCAAGATCTGTCGGTATCCCATGCCCCTAGAGGCTGAGAAGGGTATTACACCACACATCAGGAGGCTACTAGACTGGGTGTCCTCAGGCTGTGTAGCCGGCCTGGAACATACCCCTGCTGCCTGTCAAGAAGCTTCATACCAATGATTACAGACTGGTCCAGGACTTGTGGGAGGTCAACAAGAGGGTGGTTGACATACACTTCACAGTGTCTAACTCATATACCCTACTCAGCTCAATGTCCTCAGACCAGCAATGGTACACTACTGTCCTGGACTTAAAAGATCCCTTTTTCAGTCTGTCTCTAGCCTCCGAGGGTCAACCATACTTTGCCTTGAATGGCGATCCAGAGATCGGCAACAGTGACAAGGTAACATGGACCACACTACCACACGAATTCAAAACCTCCATCTTCGATGAAGCTCTGCATCAGGACTTGGGTGTTGGGAACAACCTTTTTGAGGTGACTTCTGCCAAGATACTAGCCATAGCAGGTTTGTACATTCCAGGGTAGGAGCAGGGGGATTAGAAATGGTAAGTAAGAGGAACAGAGATAAGAAAGAATCACAGAGACACAGGATAGTAATGGCAGGGAAATTCAACAAATACTGAATGCTAAATTCAACCTCATTTATTTTGCATATGCTTTTATACCTTAATACAAAAGGGAGGAAGAAGGCAAAAGACTGCTTTAACATGACACAAAGGACATCCAGAACAGCCATTTGCTCTACTACTTGAGACATCAAGTCATGAATTCTTGAGAAAAGTATTTAATGTTTGGGACAGTGAAAACACCCTAGACCAAATATCCTGCAGTTAGCCACTCCCTAGGTCAATCCTCCTATTTCAAAAGAAAAAGAAGAACGCTTATATTGACCTTCGGTAGGGGTAGAGCAAATCTACCTCTACGCGTCATCTTAATGTCCAAAACACCAAGTAACCACATCCTAGGCAGGTTGTGTAGCCAGACCTGTCAACAATACAAAATAAACTCAAACTCTCCGACCTTCAGACAAGATAAAATAGGCTCACACTTTTGGATCTCCACATTTGGATGAGTAACAGGCAGAGAACCCAGCTATCAGTTTGTTGCAGTATGTTGTTGATCCACTGATTATAGCTACAGACCAAGACACTTTCCTGACTGGGACTGAGTGGCTGCTGCAAACCCTGGGAGACCTAGGATATTGTGCTTCAGCAAAGAAAGTTGAAATCTTCAAGCAGCAGGCAATGTACCTGGGTACATCTAAAAGGAAGGGCTGCAGTGGCTCTAGGAAGGAGACAGTACTTAAGATCCCAGCACCTACTACCACAGGCAAGTGAGAGAGTCCTTAGGTCCAGCAGGCTTCTGTCACCTGTGGATCCCAGGCTTTGCAGAGCTGGCCAGGCCCTTATATGAGGCCACCAAAGAAGGGCAGGATTTTACCTGGACTAAGGACCACCAGTTGGCCTTTGATAAACTCAAACAAAGCCAGCTCTTGGCCCCAGCACTGGGTCTGCCAGATGTGGCCAGAACATTTTACCTATATATAGATACAAACAAAGGGGTAGGCAAGGGAGTTTTGACCCAAACACTTGGCCCCTGGCAATGGCCCATAACCTACCTGTCAAAGAAGCTGGACTCTGTAGCGGCTGGATGGCCACCCTGCCTCTGCATAATAGCAGTCATAGCCCAATTGGCCAAAGATGCTGACAAGCTGATTTTGGGACAAAGTCTAACCATAACCACCCCATGCACTTGAGGGAATCCTCAAGCAACCCCCAATGCCAGAATGACCCATTACCAGACTCTATTGCTGACCCCCAGCAGAGTAACTTTCCAGGTGCCCTCAGCTCTGAACACAGCTATTCTCTTCTATCCTGACCTGGAAGTGCATTTGGATGACGTTCTGGGATCCTGGCCCAGACACATTGCATTAGTCCAGACTTGTAGGACAACCATTGCCTGATGCAGAAGTTTCCTGGTATACTCATGGCAGCAGCTTTGTGCAGGATGGCAGAAGGTATGCGGGGTGGCAGTTACAACTGAAGAGATGGGCAGAGCCAATGTCAACTGGGACCTCTGCCCAGCGGGCAGAGCTGCCAGCCCTAACTCAAGCACTGGAACTGGGGCAAGGGCAGAAGGTTAGTGTCTACAACAACAGCCGGTACGCTTGTACCAAAGCGCTTGTGCATGGGTCAATGTACAAAGAGAGGGGACTGCTAACCATAAAAGAAAAAAAACATCAAAATTAAAGAACAAATTCTGGCCCTCCTCAAAGCCCTATGGCTACCCAAGAAACTGGCCACCATCCATTGCCCAGGCCACTAGAGAGTTGATGGACACATCACCCAGGGAAACATCCTGGCAGACAAACCACCCAACAGGTGGCACTTCAGACTAACATAGTCTTTGCACATGTCCTAGTGGACCCAGGGGCACCTAATCTACCTGAGATCCCTGCATACACTGAGGAAGATGTTACCTGGGTTAAGACCCTCCCTATGACCCAGTATCTAGAAGGGTGGTGGAGAGCTGCAGTCACTAAAATTATCCTGCCTAACCAGCTGGGAAAGAGACTAACAAGATCTATCAGTACTATCATATGGAAACACGGAGGAAGTAGCACTTATTTAGACAATCAAAAATCAAAATCAAAGATGTACAACAAAAAATTTAAATATTGTCACCAACTGTAAAGCCTGTCGTCTGTTTACCAATGCTGCTGCCAACCATAAAAACCCTGGGTCTCCACTCAGGAAAGAAGCCTGAAGCCTACTGAGAAGTAGACTTTACTGAGATAAAATCTGGCAAGTATTGTTTCAGGTATTTGCTAGTGTTTGTAGATACTTTTTTCAGGGTGGACAGAGGCTCTCCCCACCAAATATGAAACGACACAGGTGGTGGTGAAGAAGTTACTTGAAGAAACTGCCGAGCTATGGCTTTCCAACCTTGATAGGATTAGACCATGTACCGCCTTTTGTGTCCCAGGTAAGCCAGAGTTTAGCCACCTTCCTGGGGAGTGACTGGAAGTTGCATTGTGCTTATAGACCCTAGAGTTCAGGACAGGTAGAAAGGATGAGCAGAACTCTAAGAGACCCTAACTAAATTGACTTTGGAGATTGGTGCAGACAGGGTGGCTCTCTTTCCCTTTGTGCAGTTAGGGTCAGGAATTCTCTGATCAGATGTGACTGACTATCGAAAACTTTCAAGGGCCTGCCTTTAATTGTCTTCACTCAGGGTTCAAAAAGAGAAGCCACAATAAGCCTAGGAACTAAAGTCTGAAGATTATAGAAACAGAATCTACTCACACATGTTCTTCCTATTCATGTGTTCTTTGCTTTTCTTTCTTTATTCTACTACCTCTACCCTAATGTTTTTGCCTTAATTGTTTGTAATTTTTTTGCTCTAATAATACTCTGTCTCAACTCTAAGTTCAATTCAATACTCTTCCAATTTATTCTTGTTTTTATTATTCTACATTTTTTCTTCTTTTACTTTTCTATCTTATTTCTTCTCAATCTATGTCTTCTACATTTTTATTTCTATCTCTATATTTTTATATTTTTA
>NC_022021.1:22487766-22497631 GCF_000317375.1 Microtus ochrogaster
CTAAACTGTCACTAGGTAACTGTCCACACTCCAGAGAACCCTGACTGCTCTTTGGACTGGAGAGGAAGGGGAAGGAAAGTAGGGTGTGGGGAGTGGGGGGAGGGGGAGGGAAAAGGGAGGCGGGAGAAGGCGGAAATTTTTAATTAAAAAAAGAGTTTAAAAAAAATTAGAATTTATGTAATGTTACAATGTTAAAAAATAAAGGAAAATTTAGCACGGTTTTAGTATCCTAAACTGTCACTAGGTAACTGTCCACACTCCAGTAAAGAGGCTCCTTATAAGTAACCTCATATAATTCAGTGAGACCCAATGAAATATGAGGAAACTTGTTGGAAAGAAAGTGGCGCTTAATGGGAAGGGAGGAGACAGGAGAGAGTAATGGAGGGATGTATATGATCAAAATACAGTATATAACTGTATGAAACTGACAAGGAATAAAAATGTTTAAGGTTACTTTATTTTTGTTAATCCCTAAGTCAAGACTCAGCATTATGAAAAAGGTCCTAGTGTAAAGAAAAAAGGTAGCAATGACTAAATTTCAGCCTCGTGCCAAACACTGCCCTCTGACCTTTGACGGTCACTCTGGATCACTGTCTGCATCAATAACACAAGGCTTCCAGAAATCTGCTACCTACTTTCCACATCTGGGGTCAAATGAACAACATTCTTGAGGCTGTTGACCTCTCTCTATAGACTGAAACAAATTAACACGAGGGCCAAGAAGAAACATTTCCGCATGGGAAAGATTATCGGAGTATTTGCCAATAGCTCTTGTTGCAGATCTTCCTGCCACCCATGTTTTTCTCCTTTTCTCTTACCTTAAGGATAACTCTTAACTAGGTCTCCAGGGGCTGGAACAAGCAATGTGCTCTATACTTTGTGTGCTCTTAAGCGATTGTTTTCTGCCTAGTGCTGGTCTACTCAACAATGCACGCATCTTATCTACACTGCTCCAGGACCCAGGGGTTGAGAAGATCCAGCCCACTGGTGACTGCATATGTACCCAATGAACACTAACCCCTGAAACACATGTGGAAATCTCCATTGTATCCATCTTGTACAGAAATTGCACCATAGGAACTCTAATCTTTCCTAGAGTCTTCCTCAAATCTGTACTTGTTTCTGTACCCTGAATTCCCAGAATGATCGCTGGGCTTTTGTTAGCCTTTCCCATGCTGTGGCAGCTCTATGTGGCTAGGATGAGTATACAAGGTCAGGACAACGGATTGATACAACTTCGCACACTGACTCTGTTATACACCAAAGAGAAAAATGAAGGACTGCAAAGGCCTGGGCAGCGATTGTGCCGAGGAAGAAATACCGTGAAAGAGAATATTCAGGAATAAAGCTGAAAAAAGAACTCTGACAAACAGGTGTGTTTAAAAAGCAAATGTGAAAAAGGAGTCTGCCTGTCGAGCTGCCTGGCTGGGTCTATGGCATTTCTGTTTCTAATGTACGTGCAATGAACTTCAGGCTAACTTGTGGCAGATGCCACCAGTGCTGTTTCAGTGAGATGTTTGTGTTAGAAACTGGCACTTACTTTCTCATTTCACATTCATGAGAACACCAGGAGGCATTTCTATGGCATCGCTTGGCTCATGAGGGCACAGAGTCAATGCCTGGAGTTGAACAAGGGGTGGAGACCAGTCTTTCCCCTGGACTCATTGCAGGGCAAGAAATGTTGTTTTCTGAGTAGAAACTTGAGGCTCAATTTGAATTCATTACTGAATCCAAGTTAAAAATGAGCAATTTCAAGTGAAGCCAAGTTCTGGAACCCCATTAAAGCCTTGCTCTTCGGTATATGCTTGCAATCCCAGAATTGGGGAGGAAGAACTGGGAAGACGCTGGAGCTCACTAGCTAGACACCCTAGCTGAATCAGGAATCCCAAGCTGCAGTGAGAGACTCTCTTAGTTTTCTGAAAAGAGAGAGAAAGA
Source organism: Microtus ochrogaster (assembly GCF_000317375.1). Classification (NCBI taxonomy): domain Eukaryota; kingdom Metazoa; phylum Chordata; class Mammalia; order Rodentia; family Cricetidae; genus Microtus; species Microtus ochrogaster. The sequence continues at coordinate 22,489,702 of NC_022021.1, forward strand.
AAGGGTAAGATTGCATGAGTGGAGAAGTGGGCAGGACCTTGGGGAGAGGAAACTGTGGTCAGAATGTGTTATATGATTTTTTTCAATTAAACAAAAACGTAAAATATGAACATGGAAAGAAAAATACTAAGGTGGAAGAAACTTGAGAAAGAATGATAGCAGAGGTTGTCTTTCAGCCTCCCCATGAACATAAATATACATGAACACACACACATGCATACGCATGTGCACACACACACACACACACACACACACACACACACACACACAGAGATACAGGCAAACACAGACTCACTCCCTGCAGACACAGAAACAATTAAATGAAAATGATAACCAGCCAACTCAAATTGCCTCTGGCAGGCTGGAGAGATGGCTCAGTGGGGACAAACAAACACTTGCACACAGGCCTGATAACTTGAGTTCTTCAGAACCCACATAAAGCCAGATGTGGGCCTTGCCTCCATAATACTGGCATGAACATCGTGGCATGCATGTATGCCCGCTCACCCACATACACATAATACAGACATATCACACACGTGTACATGCCCATATTGCATATCACACACACATTGCACATACATCACAAAGATACATCAAATACACACTGGATGCATCACAGATACAACACACAAATATCATACACACAACACACTTCACATACATCACACATAGACATATAACACATATACACATATAACATATACACATATACACATATAACATATACACATAACACACACATAGTATACACACATCCCACACAGACATTACACATACACATCACACATATGCACACAAGCACAAGCATAAAATAAATGAATAACTGCAAAGCTGCTGATGACACACGAAGAACGAAGCCTCAGTCTGGAAACCCTTGGCAATCTTGCCTGCCTGTGCTCATGAGCGTTGGGCTTCACTGGCATATGAGAAGCGACAGCTGCGCACCTGAGGGAATCCTCCTTGAACAGCCCACCACATATGTTTTTGCTAAAATATTTAGTGTTTCTCTATTTTCTACAGAAGAGGATGCATTTGCCAGCTGGCTTAAAATTTATATAAAACAATATTTATAAGAAATCATATGAAACTTATTTTAATGAAAACAAGGAAACAAAAATGTGGCAGTGCTGAAACTATTTAAAACCATTCTTCACAAACTTATCCCGACTTTCAACATACACACCCTCCATGCACACACACACACTCACATGCTCACATGCACACAATGCATGCACACACATGCACACATTCACACAATAATTATAAACTAACTAAAAGTTCAAAGAATTAATATTATTAATATCTCCCAAAACAAGTGAGATAGGAGAAGAAGAGAACCCAATAATGGTAAAAGTATTTAATGGATACCTTATTTTATGAGAGAGCATAAAGGTTTCCCTTTGCTTCTGAGAAAGACAGCCCACTTTCAGGACTTTAATTCAACACAATTTGTAAGTCATGAACAAAGCAAGGATGGAAATGAAATGCAAAATATATGTTTATAAAGGAAGATATAAAATTGATCGAATTAGCACATTAATTCTACGGCAAATCTAAAATAATTTTAAATATAACTTATTAAAATTGAACAGAAACAAGCTGTACACACATAGATATTTATTGTGTGTATTTATTAACTGGCAAAATGTATTAACCTACAAAATATATTTTTACCTTTTTAATGATTTAATTATTTAATTAAATGCATATCAGTCTTGCCTGCATGTATGTATGTGTACCATGTATGTGTGTGGTTCTTAGGAATTGGAGCTACATGTGGCTGAAGTCACGGAGTGGGTGTTGGAACTGAACCGGGGTCCTCTGCATAAACAACCAGTCTCTCACCACTGAGCCGTCTCTCCAGACCTCAATTTTTAAATGTTTCAATACATATTTTAGTAGAAAAAACTTCTGTTTATGTTTTGATTTGCTAATTGTGGTTTTCAGTGGTTTGGGGTCAGCTGCTTATGCTGCAGCAGACTGCCATGGGGGCACTTCTCACAACACCGCTTTCTTGGCTCTTGTTATTATACTTCAGTGATAACAGGAAGATCTAGCCTAGCACGTCGATCCTTCAGTGACACGTGGCATATGTAAAGACCCCTTGGGGTTTTGTGGGTTGATTTTCTGTAGCACTCACCATACTGAGACACTTGGTAAATATCTCAAGACTTCCACTGCCTGTCTGTCTGGATCCACGGCCCATGCCACTCTCTTCTGTTTCCTGTGCTCTGGCCAGAAGCTATCAGTGTCTTTGGTGTTTCCACCAGGTCAAAAGTGAGGCCCCCACACCTAGCACATTTTGGCCATCATTTCTGTTTGAAGTTTAAGTTTACTGCATTTGTCTGTGCTTTCCAATCTTGAAGTTCTGGGTCTGGGTAAATAGTTGTACAGAGAATTTTCATGTAAAACATTATTTATTACCAGTCATAGGCTTTTGTTTGTTTGTTTCTAAAGAAAAGCAGATTAGACTTAGCTGCAGGGGAAGATGGTGATAGACTCCAGGTCTCCTCTGTTCTCTCTAGCAGGTATCTATTCTCTCTGACAGAAAGCGGGGAAACAACAGAGCAGCCCGCACTACATGCATAATTAAAGCAGACGTGCTCGGCCTTCATTTTCATTGCTAATTTCGATTGCAGAAGAACTGTGCTTTTCTTTTGTATGATCTCTGATCTTCTCTGAGATGTGCCCTATTTTTCTCCTCACCCACCATGACTGCTCAGAAAGCCAGAAAATGGTGGTAACAACACAACACAGCAAGAACTCTGTCAGCATATTGGTTGGCCAGCAAATGAAACTATTCAGAAAAGAAATCCCAGGTCTACATGGTGCAAGCTGTTTCTGTCCACCCCAACTGGCTGATTCTATCTTTCACTTGTGGGGTGTTCTGTGACAGAAGTCAGTCACGCTGCATATGTTAAATATAATAAACGATTTACAAATACCTTTCTTTGTCAATCAGGCATTTGAGAATATACCAGCATTAAAACAAAATAGAACAGAAAATACAGAAACAGTTCACATTGTGATACCGCAAGACAGGTGGCACATCTGCAGGGCAGAGGCTCCTATCCTGTCAGTTATGTTTCTAAAGTCAGTGAGCTGGATCAAAAGGGGCACCCTTTCCCCAAGCACGCTTTTCCAGATGCAGTCTGTTCTGTACCCTATCACCAAACGATGTTTCCAAGAGAGAACCAGTGACTACCTGTGAGTTTTATTATTCACTTGATATTTATATTGACTTGATTTGGAACCATTTGAAATACACACTTCTGGACATATCTGAGAAGGTGTTTTCAGAGTAGACAGAGAAGCATCCTGAATGTGGGTGGCAGGATTTTATGGGACAAGGGTACCAGATTCATCTCTGCTTTTCTTCACTGTTAACACAGTGTGACCAGGTCCTCACCATGCCTCCTACACCAAAACAGACTACCTTCCCTCTCAAACCATTAACCAAAACAAAGTGCTCTGAACAGTTCTATGTCATCCTGACACAAGCCAAAGTCTTTGTGAGGAGGGAGCCTTAGTTGAGAAAGATCAGATGGTAGGCAAGTCTCTAGGGAATTTAATTAATTAGTGATTGGTGGAGAAGGTCCAGGCTATTGTGGGTGGTACCATCCCTGGACTGGTGGTCCTGGGTTCTATAAATAGGCAGCTGAGAAAGCCATGAGGAGAAAGCCAGTAGGCTGCACCCCTCCATGGCCTCTGCATCAGCTCCTGCCTCCAGGTTCCTGCCTTGCATGAGTTCCCGTCCTGACTTCCTTTAATGATGAACAGTGACATGGAAGCATAAACCACATAAGCCCTTTCCTCCCCAAATTGGTTTATAATGGTGGTTCAGTGCAGCATGAACCCCAGACGCAAACTTTTTCTTTCTTGTTAGGGATTTTATCATAGCAACAAGACACGTAGTTACTATCTCATTCTTTCCCCTCAGAGCTTCCAGCAGCCTGAACATCCCAAACCTAACTAGACAGGAGAGGAAGATTCCTGCTCCCTCTGCTGGAGCAAAGTCTCCCCATAGTGGACTCATGAAAGATCAAAGAGGCCACAGTCTCAAGCCTCCTGTATCATTACATTACCCTGCACAGAAGCTTGGAGAGAATGACACAAACACAGCATCCATGCTTTTTGCTACCCAACCACCCCTGAGCAGTGGGTGGCTTGGTGGAAACCAACCTCGGCCTCCCTCTGTTTGCTGGAGAACTCCAGTGAGAAAGTGCAGATCGGAAGGTCCATCAGCAGCTTTGTGTTTGTGGCTCCTGCCAAGCTGCTCTTGAACCTGACACTATTTCCAGCCATTTAAACTCCTCTCCAGGGGATGCCCTCACTCTCTTGGCACACCCTGAAGGGTCTGATCACCCACTGCTGGAGATTCACCGCAGTGACTCTGCTGCTCTCTCAGCACGGGAAGCTGAGGTGCACCGCCTGACCCAGGGAGCAACAGGCATCTCCTCAATTACCCACAAGGCTGTGGTCATGTGTGAGGCTGGATCATCAGAGGCAAGAGGCCTGGTGTCAGACAGGGCTAAGGAGGCAGACCTGGAGTGCGGTTTGCGGAATCACTGGGCATTAATTCTGCCCCCTGAGAGTGAGCACACAAGTAGGAACCACAGAAATGGATGTGGGGATGGATGCTTGCCATCCCGGCACTCGCCACTGGCTTTCCGAGGACCGGGATTGTACAGGAGAGTAGATCCCAAGCTGTTCCAGACTATATAGCAAGACTGTATCTCAAAATGAACAAACAAAAACGAGCAAGCAAACGAGCATATACAACCAAAGTGTATGAGGTAGGGGGAGAAAATAAAGAAGTAGGAAGTTCATAGCCTTAGGAGCAGATAAAACTCATCCTGGTCCTAGCTGAGGACTGCACGGGTAAGGCCTGACTGGTTAAGATGTTGGGGAAGGGACCAGAGTCTGACCCACCGCTGGAGAGATAATAATGTCACGTGCAAGAGATATCCCAGGGGTTGGAATTCCAGATGAATCTACACACACCAAGTGGAAGCAGGGAACCAGAGTCAAACATAAGGGGCAGAACACAGGAGAAGAGGGGGAAAGTGTGCATCTCCGCAGAGAAACCCTGAATGAAGCAGGAATCTATGCACAGAGCACCCTCGGTGAGCGTTGACTGGAAAGGTGGGAGTCATGATGATCCTCAGCCAACCTGCACTGAGCCTATGCTCCCCAAAGCTTGAGGCAGCGCCCACTGCTTACCTGCTGGACTCTCACAGGTGCTAGCCAACCTCAGCGAATGTACCTTTTGTGCCTGGTACTGTGCTAAATATATCACATCCATTTTTTCTACTTTTTACTAATTTCCAAATAATGGGGAAATCTACATATTTCTTGTCTCAGCTTAAAAACTGCTTTCTTGGAGAATACTCCTCTGGGGGCTTGGTTTCTCGGTCACCCTGATTGTCCTCTACTGCCTGCGGTGTATGGGTATACAGTGTCCCCTTTGGCCCTGCCCTGTGGCCCCTCGGGTTCCAACACACAAGCTCTCCAGTAAACATTTCTGTACCCTTGAATGCAGGGCGTGGGGAAGGGGGGACTTGGGGAAGGAGTGTGTCTGTGAGCAAAAGCCCTGGGGTGGGGGGAGGAAGGGGGAGATGAGAGCTACGCCCTCTGGGAATATGGCCAATGCAGACTAGTACTGCTAAAAGCCAAAATGACAAAATGACATTGTCATCACACAAATGAGGCTTTCTTAAACAGCCTATAATGCTGACTAGAGTTTTATTATAATCTGGCAATCACAGGGGTGAGTTATGTATTGTGTTCCTCTGCTGGGTTTCTGAGAAACTGATAAGGTAAACATGTGCATATGAAAGTCATTCTCTTTGTGCCTTTTTCCATAATCCACATATTATAAAGCTAGAGAATGTCAATAAATCCAGGAGAAAAACAAGTTTCCCTTTAGAGTAAAAGAGGTTAGTTGCTAAATAGATGTTTTAAATATTAGGGTTCTCAGACTCTAATGTGAGGTTATTCACTAGCCGTCACTCCCCCTGCTTCTTTCTCTGTCTCTGTCTCTGTGTGTGTGCGTGCATGTGTGTGTGCGTGCATGTGTGTGTGTGCGTGCATGTGTGTGTGTGCGTGCGTGCGTGCGTGCGTGTGTGCGTGCATGTGTGTGTGTGCATGCCTGTGTGTGTGCGCGCGTGTGTGTGCGTGCGTGCATGTGTGTGTGTGTGTGTGTGTTGGTGGATCGCTTGCCATACTGATGACAAACATACCTAGCTTTCGTTCTGGAGGAACCAATGGACGCCATCCCTTCCATCTGGAGTAAACCACCAGAGCTGCTACTGCTTTCTAGCAAAAGCAGGAACAAGCAGCATCCAGTCAGTTCTGCAGCATCCAGTCAGTTCTATAGCACACCAAGTCCTCCCCGCTAACCCTAGCTGGATAAACACTCGGAAAACAGTTGTAGAGACGGAGAAAATACAAACAGGATCTTGTAAGCAAGATTCCAACAAATCACTCTGCTACTTGCTTGTCAGATTTTCCCTGCAGTGCAAGCTTTTGCATTTTCCCCTGACTGTCTAACATGAATGAATGGCACTAGACCACTGGAGGAGGGTATGCTTGAATTATGATCGTGGGCAAAGGGTTGAGCATGGATATTGACGGCACCTGCTCTTAGTTTTACAGGGAGGATTCACACTCTCATTTCAGGGGGAGAAGACTGAAGTTCTCAAGGTCACAGAGTCTGTCTAAACTTGGAGACTAGAGATTTTCTTTCTTCATCTTTTCCACTTATTTTTTTTCTGTAATGCTGGAAGGCAAGCCCAGGGCCTTATCCATGCTAAGCAAGTATTCTGTCAAGTAGTTACATCCGCAGATATGTTTTGTGGGTGTGAATGTGGTTTGTACTCACACCAGGCTAAAAGCTATCCTCCTCTATATTCCCACCACTGATGGTCACTTTACAGACTTTTCCCACCAGCCCCAGATTCTTCTACAGCTGATCCTCTTCATTTTCAGAAAGGCCATATTAAGTCTCTCTCAAACCTTGGGCAGAGGAAAAACCATTCTCACATCTGGGTACCCGATAGAGCTATTCCAGGTCGATAGAACCCGTTTCCTCATATCGGGGTACCTGACAGAGCTATTCCCAGTCAACAGAACTCATTTTCTCACATCTGGATGTCTGTCAGAGCTATTCCTGGTCAATTGATCCCGTTTTCTCATATTGGGGTATCCGACAGTGTTATTCCTGACAAGAGAACCCATTTCCTCACCTGTTTCTTTTTACTTCATCTGAACTAAAGGCTCAACTTGTATACTCTGAGACTCAGGCCATGCAGGCAAGCCTGAGTATTGCACCTACTGCCCTGTCTGCCCTACCCACTCCCTCCCTCACCCCCACCCCACCCTGGCCATATGCACACAGTGGGACAGTGACTGAGGGCACCTACTGCAATCAGTGCAGGGCATTGTTTGAGGCTGCTTGTAGAAATCTTTCTCTACTCACGTCTTCCTCAGATGGTTTTCTAAAGTAAAGGAAATGTCAGTGCTAGGAGCTGTGCCATTGGATAACAAAGTGTTCTCACTTTGGAGTATGCTATGATTGTCTGGGTGCTTTTCTGAAAGTTTGCATCCTTGAGTTTAGAAAGCCTTAAAAATTTTAGCTTTTAAGACTCCCTTTCAGGGTTTAGTTAAAGATGTCACGAAAAGCTAAAGGGAGGCTAAAGATCTGAGAGTAAAGACAGACGTCTACACACAAAAGATTCCGTCTCTCCGTAATTCTTTATTCTTCTCCGTCAATCGATCATTTCTCATTGTTCTTAGTTCTTTATCATTCTACACATTACAAATGTTTCCACTCATATATCCTTAAAACCAGCAATTGTTCCAGAACAGAAACCAAAAAGCTACGGAGAAATTCTGTCTCGGGAAAACAAAACAAAACAAAACAAAA
>NC_022021.1:22497731-22501480 GCF_000317375.1 Microtus ochrogaster
TATATCAGCAACTTGTTAGTAATAAAAAACTACAAGGAAAATTCTTAGGGACACAGGAATTCTTTCGAGATATTTAGCAGAATAGGACCAGGTTAGACCCTCTGAATGTGGGTGACAGTTGTATGACTGGAGCAGAGTCCAGGGCAGTGGCACCGGGATTTGTCATTCTCTCTGAATGAATACCTTGCTCAGTCTGGGTATAGTGGGGGAGGGCCTTAGTCTTTCCTCAGAACAATGTGCCTTACCATCTCTGGGGAGTGGGTAGGGGTGGAGGGGATGGGAGGAGGGGAGGGACTGGGAACTGGGACCTGTACCCAGACCTCAGATTCTACCCAGTGCTGCTGGCAATCCATATCATAGCTGACCCTCCAGCAGATCGCAGGCCAAAGCCTTTGTATAAGGAAGGTTCCACCTGATGATAGGCCCTCTGTAATCAGACCCTAATGCTCATCAGCTCCCAGGAATATCTGACTCTCCCCACTGACACTTGGTGGGTCTGATCCATAGGACTGACACACTGTACCCATGCCTTGGTCCTAAACAAGACTGAGGAATTCTGTGTGAAGGTACAACTGATCCTAAGATTAATTTACTACATGGAGGACTTATATAGCAAACTGAAAGAGACCTCCTCCAAGGTTAAGAGAGAGCCTGTGACAGCTCTGACCCTGAACATACTGTTTGGAGCTAGCTTAATAGGGTAAAGACAAGGGCTGCCTACCTGGTCACCCAGAATCAACACTATTCCCACCTGCACGAAGCCACTGATTTAGATATAGAGAGGTTAGAAAACTTCATCCCCCACCTCCAAGAGTCTTTGATCTTTAGCAGAAGTTGTGATGTAGACTAGATGAATTCTAGATCTCATCTTTCTCCAACAAGGGGGACTGTGTACACTGGCTGAAGAATGTTGTTTCAATGTTGATCATTCAATAGTTAAAGAGTCCGTGGTCAAAGTCAGAGAGGAGCTAGCCAAACACAAAAGAGAATGTAAGAACCAAGGCAGTTTCAAGTCCTGGTTTCATTTATCACCTTGGCTCACTATCCTTAATTTCCACCCTGTTGGGTCCACTCCTTAGTCAGATGGGGAATGTGAGGACCTAGGAAAATCCACTCAGCCCCACAGACTCCATTTTGAAAAAGGGCCTTAGTCTTAAGACATCTGGTAACCAGATGTTGAACTCAGTTCCAGTAAAAAACAAAAAACAAAACAAACAAAACAAAACAAAAAAAAAAAAAACAAGGACTGTGCTATGGCAGCAAAATTTAAAGAAACCTCCTAGAAACAGCAAATCAAAAGACAAGGAAATACACTTTACAGTCCAGATGTTCTTCAGACAGTGTGTCTGCAGTTTGTGGCTTTGCACCAACAGCCTGAGAAATGATTTTAAAAATCACCTTGCTCCACACCTCCTGACCCAATCCTGAAATGACAACACATAGAACTCCCTTCTGTTTAGGTTTTTTCCTATAAAAAACTCACCCTTCCCTGAATTCAGGGCCACATTCTCTCCATCCACTGTGTTAGAACCTTGGGTTGCAGATCAGGCTCGAGCTTGTCAATAAAGACCTTTGTGTATTTCTATCAGAAACCGGCTCCTTGATGGGGTCTCGAGACAAGGGCATAACAAGAGGAGCTCACAGAGTCTGAGCTGACAACCAGGAAGCAGGCACTGGACTGACCTAGGCCTTCTACTTATATGTTATAGCTGCATAGTGTGGTCTTCCTGCGGGACTCCTAATAGTGGGGCAGGAGATGTCTCTAAACTCTTTGGCAGCTTTCGGGACCCTTTTCCTCATACTTAGCTGCCTTAACCAGCTTTAATACGAGGGGATGTGCTTAGTCTTACTGCAACTTTGGTCATGTTTGGTTGTTCTCCATGGGAGGCCTGCCCTTTTCTGAGGAGAAATGAGGAAGAATGAATGAGGAGTGCAGAGGGGATGGAAGGAGAGGGGGGAGGAAAAACTGCAGTCGCGCTGTAAAAAATAATATTAATAATAAAAAGAATAAAACAATTTATTTCTGGTCCAGATTAATATTTTATCACACTTCTCAAAGGGGACAGTTCCTGCTTAGTCATTAACTATTAATGAAATCTCCACTGTATAAGGACAACATACTAGATATTAATGGAAACAATCAAGGGAAAGACATACTGTCAGAGACCCAACAAATATCAAGAGAAAAACAAACTCATAGTGTGTTTATTGTTGCCACTATTTCATATACATATATACATATATCTTTTAGAAATAAAGTAATTGTACTGCTTAATGATGGGGTTTCTTCACTGTGGAAAGATCAGAGTGTACTTATACAAACTCAAGTGGTACCAATGACACTAACAGGAATAGTTCAGGTATTCTTCAACTAGGTTATAATTTTATTGGGCCATCATTATTTATTTGGTCCAGCAATGACCCAAACATCAGTACAGTGTTTCTTTCTTTTGATATCTGAATGAGTAGCTCCCAACTGATACAGGAGTCTAGGTATCCTGGGGATTATAGAGTATCTCATATTTTTAAACTTCATTCACTGAGCCCTTTTTGTAGTTCACTTTTGAACTAATGAAGATTACTATCAATTTTTATTTTCTGTAACATATTTACAAGTGGTTAATTATTCATTTATATGTTCATCAATGTAAAACCTTTTATAACTTTTAGAAGCATTGAATATTGAAGGAAAATAGTCAATAATACCAATAATTTATTGAATATCTATATGTCAGACACTTTCCAAGGATCTAAAATATTGCCTAAATAATATTTATAAACATCTGTATACAGACAAGTATTTAAAAGTATCCTCTTCAGGGCTAGATAAAAAGTTAAGTTTGAGTTTAAGTCAGGAAAGTCTGAGTGGATTGCTTTTCGCAAGTGTTAGGCTACTGAGCATGTGTTTCTAAGTGAGATGGCATGGTGGGGTCCTGGCTACACAGTATAACAGATGTGGGCTTGGGTCTTGTCTCTACCGCATCCTGGAATGTCTCTTTGGGTCAGTTACTTACAGCACTATGCTTCGCTCTTCTGACATGTAAGCTGGATTGACACTACCCAGCTAGAGCAAAGTATTGACTCTACTAACTGACTTAAGGAATGCCTTCAATGAAAACCTCATCGGCACATCATTCCATTGTCTCTCATTGTAGGCATCTTTCACTGGCTTTAAAGACACTGTGGCTATGAGCATGTTTAAGAAGATACTAGAGTCAACAAAACCACAGCAGTCAGTTTTCAGTGACTTGGAAATTATATTTCACAGGTTATTCATCTACATAGGATTTACACACATGAGTCTGAGGTCATTGTGTGATCTCAGAGAGACAATTTCAACTTTTGCACTCTTATTAACAACTGGCATTGAAACCACAACACTGGCATCCTGACTCCAGGTCCTGCTTTGATGGCAAAATTCTTATTTTATTGACCTTGCACAACACACAACTCATAGTGTTTCCACTAGAATGGAGACACATACTCACACACCCATAAAACACACACTCTGGGGGAGACACACAAGCTAATATAAACACACACACTGGAGAGACACATTCACACACTGATATAAACAAGCACACTGGGGAGACACACTCACACACTGATATAAACACACACACTGGGGAGACACATTCACACACTAATATAAACACACACACACACACTGGGGAGACACTCACACACACTGATATAAACACACACACTGGGAGACACACTCACACACTGATATAAACACACACACTGGG
>NC_022021.1:22501600-22503836 GCF_000317375.1 Microtus ochrogaster
TCACACACTGATATAAACAAGCACACTCAATCACACACTGATATAAACACACATACTGGGAGACACACTCACACACTGATATAAACAAGCACACTGGTGACTAGTCTCTAAGATTTGTATGAAAATCAAATTCCAGAGAATGGATCATATGGTTTCCCCGAAAATAAAGAAAAATGCATAATATTGTAGTTAAAGATATACATACACTTATATGTTAGAAAGAGATGAAAAAAGTTACTTTTGTGGCCACAGATTCTCTAGTTTTATTGATAATATCTTATTTCTTAGGGAAATTGAGATAGAATCCAAGTATTACAAAGTATTCACATTTGTTAACTATGCAAAATGGAGTGAGACAGGAGTTGTCCTTTATATTTTTTTTAATTTTTTTATTTATTAAGGATTTCTGCCTCCTCCCTGCCACCGCCTCCCATTTCCCTCCCCCTCCCCCATCAAGTCCCTCTCCCTCATCAGCTTGAAGAGTTGTCCTTTATATTTTCTGTACTTTAAAAAGTTTTAAAATATAATAATATAAACTATTACATATACTAAAATTTATGTTTGTAATAATAAAACATAAAACTTTAAACATGGCATTTTAAAAACATTAAAACAGAAGTCAAAACTATTTGAGGAAAAGGCATACTTTGAAAAATCTTCCTTAGACTGCATTATGGCGTGATATGAAAAGTATTTTAAACCAAAGCCGCCAAAGTTCTAGCTGCATTTCTGTTGTCACTGAAAATATTCTGACAAAAAGCAATTTAGGGGGTTGTTTGCATTAGAGTTCAGGTTACAATCCATCCTTGAGGCAGGCCTTCCTTGGTCAAGGAAGGGAAAAGAAATCAAGATTGGGGAGAAACAGCTGCACTTGGGGCTGCCTACTGCATACACCCACTTAGCTTTCTTTACTGACACAGCTCAGTAGCTCCAGCCCATGAAATGGTACCACCCACATTCAGGTGGGTCTCCCACCGGAATTAACAACCCCCCACAGACATGCCCACAGGCCAGTTGATCTGCATAATCCCTCTTCCAAGGTGGTTTTAGGTTCTGTGGCAAATTGACACTAATTTTATTTACCATCTGTAAATAAAACTCCAGTAAATAGCCCCTGGGCCATGATCAGTAAGTAACCTTCACCTGGACACAGTGAAGGTAGGAGGGAACTTGATGGAAGAAAACAGTGTTGAGTGAAAAGGAAGGGATTAGGAGAGAGTCGTGGAGGGTGGCATATGATCAAAATGCATGAAATTGCCAAGGAATAAAAATGTTTAAGATTATTTTACTATATTTTTTTAATCCCTTGAGTCAAGACTCAGTGGTATGAGAAAGGCCTTATCATAAAGTATAAAAGGGGCAATGACTGAATTTCGGTCTCATGCTGGACACTTCCTCCTGACCTTACCATCAGTAAGTAGAACTTAGTACTGTAAGTGAACATGGATCATTACTTCAGTGCTGGATGTATTTTACTAAGGAAAGTGCATCCTGTCAGACGATGGAAGAATTAGGAAGCCCATTTAGTAGAAAATGCATATTTAAATAGAGATCACAGATGTCTTTTTCAGACATCCACTTTTTCAGCACACAACCTCTGATCTCTTGGTAATTCTGGAAGCAACAGCCTCCGCTGTAAACAGAGGTCTGTGGCTTTAAGTGGTTGTTGTCATCCTCCATTCTCTTGGGAGCAGTCAACTCAGTGACAAACATTTGTCTCTGAACTCCATTTGAAGTATCTCCCTCCCAACTTCCGATTCTACACCAAAAAGGAACAAAACGTCAAAAGAGGAGAATGGGAAGCAAGACACTTAATACTAGACAGCCACCGCCTGAATAGCCTCCTTATTCTCCCTCTCCAGCTCATGGGACTTACAACAACTTGAGTTCTTGTTTATACTGAGAAGTAAACTTTGTTCCTATCAATTGGATTTATTTTAATTAAAACACAGAATGGAAATCATCCAGACTTTGCAAGTTGAATCAGTTGTGTAAACTGAAATAATTTTCAACCCAGCAATTTTTACAGTCTTAAGTCTGCTATTAGTCTAAAAGAATAAATCACCGAAGGCTTAAGTTCTTTTTCATTTAACTATTAAAACGCTTACAAATTGCTCAAGTGCATAAATTATTTAGGTTGATGCTTATAAAATAGAATTTATGTCTCTATCTCCATCCATCGCCAGATGAAGGTTCTATGGTGATATGCAAGATATTCATTAGTATGGCTATAGGA
>NC_022021.1:22513364-22529281 GCF_000317375.1 Microtus ochrogaster
AAAACAAAACAAAACAAAACAAAAAAAACCAGCAATTCCACAGCCCTTGTAGGTTCAGGGCCAGAATTCTTTTGCCCTATAAAAATTCAGATTCTCTCTCTCTCTCTCTCTCTCTCTCTCTCTCTCTCTCTTTCTCTCTCTCTCTCACACACACACACACAGATCCATGGGAGTGGCTAGTGCATGTCCGGTGAACTCCTTAATGGAGATAATTAGTTAAGAAAGGAGTTAAAGCATCAGGGGATTCTTAGGGAAGGCTAATGTGCTACACTTCATTTTTAGGTGGTTAGTAAGAGCTATACAGTTTATTTTCAGTAAAATTATGAAGAGGGCACAGATTGTTTAAATCAGCACACCACTTCTTTTCTCCCAGTTTACATAGAAGATTACCAGGTAACTAAGCAACCTATGTAAACAGTCTGGAAGAAGCTGATGGCTCTTGATCAGGTAGCACATATTCCCACAGGTTGCAGTTTCTATAGGCTCAGGTCTGGAGTTAGACTAAGCAAAAAAAAAAAAAAAAATACCCAGGCCTCTAAGTTATCAGCCCAGAGATATGCTGTTATCAACCATTCTGATTGGGGGTGTTGTGGAAGCAGCAGCTATGTCCTTGGAGATCTGTGAATGTCTTCAATGGGATGTTCTTTGCCTGTACGCTAAACTGACCAAATGCCTATTGATAAAGATTATTGCAGGAAGCCAGATCTCTGCCTTACCTAATTGAGAAGAACAAAGGTCTGGCAGTGGGGAAAACTGTTTTCATAAAACAGTTCTAACTGTGGGAATTAATACCCAAATATGTAACAGAAAAGGAAGCTAGCTACAGTGAAAATCTATAGCAAAGGACAGCCAGTTATTCACAAAGCAATAACACCAAAAAGCCTTATCTTTCGGTTTAACCTTTACCAGATCCCTTGATTCTGATAAGTCTCTCATGAAAAGACGGCTGAGCACTTACTGTATAAAGATGCAGCTTGTAGTAATTGAGCTGTATCTATAGTTCAGTGAATCAGAATCTCTGAGGCACAGGCCTGAGCATGAAGGATGAACAAGACTGGGCAATGTGCCACTCCGTGGAAGCTGAAAAATTGCCCTAAATGGAATAGCTTGGCACGGTCAATCCAGAGCGGTAGAGGACCTTGTTCCTTGAGGTGCTGCATCCAGGAAGGGGCCTTCAGTCTCATGACAGAGTCACAAGAGAGACATCAGTGCTGGAGGCTGCTAAAGCTTTTCCACTTTCTCAATAAGTACTGTTGAGTATTACAGGGCATTGCTTATCCATCGCTGCCGTTGGTTTGTTTAGGTGACTTGGAGGGATGTGTATATTTTTTACTAATACGACTTTGGCATTTATGAACTTTTCTGTAGGTTTTAATGCACATTTGTTTTTAGGATATGAAGAGCTGGAAGAGGTGAGAAAATGCAACAAGTCTCGAATATAAGAGATTGATTAAATATGAGCCTTTTATGAAAAATGTACTCAGAGTGCTAAGTGGATAAACCAATAGTGCAAATTCAGGCACGAGAAAGTGTTTATGTGTAGAACTTGAACTTCAGCGATGTTGTTCCTAGGGCTGAGAACTGGTTCACTTGTTGTTCTGTTCCCAGAGCTCATCTTCCAGCTCACAAGCCTTGCAGCTCTAGTTTCGGGGGATCTGGTATCCTCATCTGGAATCTGCAGACATTCGCCATGTGCACGCAGGGTGCAAATAAAAACACACATACAGATAAAATAAAAGAAGAATTTTAAAATATACTTTCCCAACAAAAAAAAAGCACAAAATAATTTATTGGTTAAAGGAAAGTTGCTTCAAGCTGTGGACAATTAACATTTTAATACAAAGTGAAATTCCAGGGCACCACTTGAATGGTAACTAAATGATGTTTTCTTGGTGACTGATAGATTACCAGTCTATCAGTCAGATCGCAGAGGCTCAGCTAAGAAGCCGGTGGTGCTCTGGGGAGCCGGCTTCATAGCTTTGGGAATGACATTTGATTGCCCTGTAGCAAAATCATTTCAACTTGCAAACCAAGAAAACATGGCTAGTTTTTCTCCAAGGCAGTTCAATTTTTTTAATTCAAATTTCTGTGGATGTGCATTGTTCACTATTTAGGTAAATAAAAGATTGTGGAAATTCTATGGCTTGTTCAATATATGGAACCACTTTTCCTTCTGGGTTATTTTTAAATGAAACTTATACTTAGATTTTGGTTTTTCCTTTCTTTTTCCTCAATGACCACCTTTTTCTTTTTCTTCTTTTTTGTTTTTTATTCATTTTTAAAAAAAATTTGGAACATGGTCTCATGTTGCCTAGGGTGGCCTTGAATTCACGATGTAGCCAAAGTGGGCTTGAGCTAACTCTTCTTCTCCCACCTACTGGGTGCTGTTATTACAGACATGTGCTGTCATGACTGCTATTTATGTGTTATTGCAGGCATGTGCCATCATGACTGATATTTATGTTTCCAATTTTGTGTTCATAAAACCTCAGTCAAGATAGTAAGCTCTCATAAACTTTGACCAAAATGTGTAAAAATAACAGATACAGTCAGGCAAACATGACATGAAAAGAAGAAACAAGGAATTTTATCTTAAAATAAATCCAAATTTTGAGAATTTTGAGAGAGCTTAGGAGATGAGCGATGTGGAACCAAGCAACTAAGTAAAGCCAGGTTTCCTGGGAGCCAGGAAGGTGCTGCCACTCAGCATCCTCCCTTTTCCTTTCTTCTCTTCTCTTCTCTTCTCTTCTCTTCTCTTCTCTTCTCTTCTCTTCTCTTCTCTTCTCTTCTCTTCTCCTCTCCTCTCCTCTCCTCTCCTCTTTTCTTCTTGTTTTTCAAGATTCTGTTTTTATTAGATTTTTAAAATTACTCCATAGAGTAGTGCTTCACTATGGCTTTTCCTCCTTTGTTTCCTTCACCTTCTGCTGCCTCTGCTGCCCCATTTCTGCAGGTCCCCGCTTCCTCGGGAGCCTCTGTTCTGCCTCTATGCAATCAGATTCTTGTTTTTATTCTACCACTCCCCTCTTGTAGACCTCCTTTCCTCTCTCATGGTCCCCTTTCGAGTCTCATGACCTATTGCCTATATTCACATCCACACGTACATAAAAATTAAGACTCTAAGATTTGCATATGACAAAACATATCAGTCTTCTTAAGTTTCTTAATTATTTAACATTGTCATTTCCAGTTCCATCCAAAATATCTAGAACATATACAAGAATTTCAAGAGTTAAACACCCCCCCCCCCAGAATTCTTTCAGTTAATAAGTGGGCTAATTACCCGAACAGGCTAGTCTTCAAAAAAACACAAATAGCCAGCAAATATTTTTAAACATGTTCAGCATCTTTATCCATTAGGGAAATACAAATTAAAATCACTTTGCGAGTCTAAATCTCTTTCCTAGTCAGAATAACTAACCCCAAGAAAGCAAACAGTAAATGCTGGTGAGGGTGTGGCCAAAGAGGAAGAATCATTCACTACTTGTGGGACTGTAAATTGATGGACCCACTATGGAAATCAGTGTGGAGGATTCTGAAAAATCTAATGATAGATAAGACCTTATGACTCAGCTATTACCACACTAGGGCACCGCTCCTAAATCCAGGTCTTACAGCATGCTGGGTACATGATCCTAAACCCACGTCCTGTACCACAAAGAGGATCTCATAATCCTGTTGATTGTCTCAATAGTCATAAGAGTTAAGAAATAGAATCGGCCTGGATTTCCATCATCAGACAAATGGATGATGAAAATGTGGCGTGTATAAACAGTAGGATTTTGTTCAACTGTAAGGAACACACTGTTTCTAAGCTAGAGAAATTATTTCCAGAAAACAATAAGCCAAGGAATCAAGTGCATTTCCATATCACAAAGTACTTGCACACCAAGTACAAAGAACTTCCCAAAGTAACCAAGAAAACCCATCCAATGATTATGTGCTGATTGAGATGCTTTTCATTTCTTTTTGTTTATAATGATTGCTTGGTTCAAGGCCAAATATGCAATTTTCCCAATAGAGCTGTCTCTATTGTCTACAGCTTGAACTTATTTAGTTGTGCTTGATCAAACATTTTTACAGGAAATTTTTCTGTTTTCCCCACCTTTGGAACACTTCAAACAATAATGCTCTTACTATACTCTCTGAAACCTGCACATCTCCTAGCTCAAGCCCTTTGTCCCCACCCTCATTTTGGAAAGTATACTGTCATGCCAAACCATTCCTGATTCTGAGACCTCATGTCTTGAGTTCTCTAGTGAGAAGTCTGTGAGCAGGGAGGGCTTCCACTCTTAGATTTGGAAGCAAATGTGTTCTGCCCCTCACTGAAAATGAGTTTTAATGTCATTCTTCACATTTGTTGTTGGTAGGACCTCTCCAAAGCTTTCCCCCATAATCTGCAATCTCTGTGCCATGCAGATAAAATGGTATAGCTGTAAAATGGCTCTGGGCGATTGGTTCCATTCTCCCATACTCTGAAATGATCTGGAGTACAGAAGCAAATACAGACAACAGGAGGATTTTCCCTCAAAGCAAAAAACTCCCTCAAACTTACCTGGGAACTTCAACTTTTAACACTGTTGAAAACAATTTCCATATCACCAGACAATGGTCACTGAAAAGAACTGGTACCTTCGCTAGTTCCTAGCACATTTGCACTAACTATATCTTACATGACTTCCCATAAAACTTCAGCCGATCTCTGACTATGATGCTCTGTCACTAAGAGTGAAAAATGTAAGCCCTCAAAATGGTTAGATGTACTAGCGCAATTTATTTCCGTTTCATCTCTACATTATTTTCTAGCCCTCAGTTCAAATTAATGAGATGAAGTCAGTTGAGCTAGAACCAGCACAGAATGTAGGGAAGCATCTTGGTTCTGAATCCCGACTACCCAGATTTAGTTCTGGTCATCCTGCAATGCTTTATATAATGTTAGGTACATGTGACTTGATTTTCATACACTTCACCTTTCCTCTCTGTGAAAAGGGAGCAAAATGGTAGCAGTGCCCAAGATTATAAGGTTGCTATGAAAATAAACTGGACAATCAGTAAATATCTGCTATCATCATCATCATCACCTTCAGGAAAAACACTGGTAAATCAAAGGATTTCGAGCATGGTTGTTATATTTAGTTCTCTGTAAATTACACGAATAAAAATTATTAATGCCACTCCACTGTTGTCCTGACCACACAAAGAGACACCAATGTGTAATTTGTATGTCGCTATTAAATTAAGATGGGATTACAGCTCAGCAGGGCAACTCCTGGGCTATGTAAAATGGGCATTCCATACTAAGTTTGGCACTTGCAACAAACATGTCTGTAGACGCTTCTCTTAGGATCAAAGTGCTTCACTAACCTTAATGTTCACTAGATCACTAATCGATATTTGTTAAACACCTACAGTCAATATGAAATCTAGCACTGAGAAAAATAAATTTTAAAAATATAAGAACTTTATTGATATCCACAAAAACAAAAGGGTGTCACTATCACAAGCAAGTAAAAACTCCTTTCTGTATTCTTCCATTCCAAGATTTTAATCATCAGATCACATACTACCCAGTGCGTGAAAGCAGCAAAACCAAGATCCTCACGGCGTTTGCTTTCCTTTAGCTCCTAGCTCGATAGCATTTTAAAAGCAACGTGCAAATGTATACTTGGTCACAAAGCAGTACTAGGATTTATTCATATGAAAGTATTGTGATCAATTTCATTCATCTCCTGAAGCTACCAAGTTCAGGCCAGTTTATGAAGATAGCTCATGTATTTTATTAGCCTACAGTTTTATGTAAAAAAAATGGTGATTATGTTTTAAATTCTTAGGAATGTGAAATGACCTTTAGAGAAAATTCTTAAGGAGCTTCTTTCTATTCTTGAGACTTTAAAAGCTAAATTTTCTTTTTAAATCTATTGTGTATGGTACAGTAGTGACACTAACCTTTATGATTACGAAAAGCCATATTTTCCTCTTGCCACTGGCCTTAAGAAGAACAGAGATCTATAAATTATCTGCATCAATTCTAACAGAAATTGCTGGCAGTTTATAGGTATTTTTTATAAGTTTTGTTTGTCTCCTTTTAAAGACAAGACTTTGGAGAAAGTCTCTTTTTGTAAGCATTTGTAATGAATGCAGCAAACAGCCTGCTGCATCACCCACCATTTTCAAAGCTAAAACATGCATTCGTATCGGTTAAGTATGGTTACTTTCGTGGGTTAAATATCGGAATGCTTGTACTGTGGCATCACTAAGGGATTATGAGTCATGCTGACCACCCCACAGACAGACCTGTCTCATAAGACCTCAGCCCATGAAGCCTGTCCATAGAGAGGCTGCTGTGTTTTTCCAGTTGACGTAAGAGGACTGCAAGTTCAAGACCATCCTGGACTCCAATGTGAGACTGTAGCTTTTAGAGCAACAATACACAGTAAAAGGCAGTGGTGCAGCAGGACTGTATGCTGTGGAAACAGCCTGTGTTTCCCTCAGCTTCTTGTTTATGGAGCAGGCAGACAGACACAGGTTTACATCTTTCCTCAGAAACTTAACGGGATGACTCTAGGCGCTTTCTTAACTGTCACCAACGGCAATCCCTTCCTGAAATGAGATCTGAAATGCTCAAATTCCATCCAAGCACAGCACTGGGTATCTCACTCTGTGATGATGCCATGTGACAACACATAAGCAGATCTGTTTGCTCTTCACTAGAATTTTCAGGGCAAAATGGAGAAAATTATTCCTCATTTTCCCAGCAGCTATGATGCCTTTGTCACCCAACGGATTCATTAGAGACAGTCAGATCTAATGTGTTATTTATAAGGACATAATTTTCAGGAATCAGAATGATCATGCTGTAAAATTTTTCCTATGCTTTGTTCTTTATTAAGAACTTCTCCAGGTCTTGTTAAGAGAAAAGAATAAGAGACAGAGAATAGGCACTGCATCCAATGAAGGAGCTTCCAGAGGAGACAAAGCCTGCGTGGATTTCAGGCTGAAAACTCTTGACTGCCACTAAGTAAGCACATATATTATTGAGAAGGAGTTTCCTTGTGCTGTTTGAAATTTAAAAATCCACTCAAACTTAAAATTAGGGACTTTGGGGTGGGCGTGAAATTTGCAAAACATTTTATATAATTTGGACATTAACAAGAAAAAAATTTACAAATGGGAAAGAAATAAGACTCTCATTCTTAAAAAGAAATATATTTAGTCATATATATATCTTTGATTTCTCAAACTTTTCTACTTCATAAAACAGTGAAACAAGCCCTCAGAAATGCATCTAACATGGTACTGTCAATAAAACGCAACACTAAGTGTGATTTTACTGCATCTTTGCAAAAATCCCATGAACTAGGTATTTAGGTCTGAAAACTCTATGCAAATGAACTAACAGTTTGTGGCAGAGTTGTGTTCCCCATGCCCAAAGCTGTTCTTTAAGTCTCATTTTAGCTGTCACACCCTTTCGCCCATTGGGAAACCGTGTGCTGTTCACACCCCTCGTTCACCTCCCTGCAGAGGAAGAGGAACGCAAGAATGGGTCCATAGATCCCAGCACTCGGGAGGCAGAGGCAGGCGGATCTCTGTGAGTTCGAGACCAGCCTGGTCTACAGAGCTAGTTCCAGGACAGGCTCCAAAGCCACAGAGAAACCCTGTCTTGAAAAAAACCAAAAAAAAGAATGGGTCCATAGAAAGGAGAGACAAGACACCTCAGTGGCCACATCAGGCAATGACATAAATTGTTCAGCACTGCTGAAAAGAGTTTCAGCACTACTGAAAACTCTAAATTTGATAACATTGCATCAGCTTGAGTTCCCATCGAGACTAAGAGTTTGTTTGGCCACTGTAATCCACAATGAGAATTCAGAAGCAATGCAAAGTACAGTAGACATGTTTTTGTTTCATTATGGTGTTTTTTGTTATACCCCTTTAATTGAACTTTCAGCCGCAGAATGTTTGAAAAATCAGAATATCTCCTTGTCCAGATTTTTAAAAAAGAATATTATGTATATTCTAGCACCAAAATACTCTTTGAGGACATGTGGCTTTAAACAAAAAAAACAAACAAACTATTTAAGATCCCAAATACTCTCTCAGTGGTTTTGTTTTCTAATAGAGCTTTTGTTCTTGAATACGGAGTACTGCTTTCGGTATGACTGAAAGTTAAAATAAATGTAATTTCTCCTCTAAAGAAAAGGAGAAGTACTTTCCTTCCATCGGTTTATTAACCCTTGGACCTTTGCAAAAACATGAATTATTGAATATATTTCTAGTGAAAAGTAATTTCCCTGTTTTAGCTAGAATGTAGCAGTTCTAATAGTTGATAGAAATTTGAACAGAAATGAAGCATTTCTAAACATGACAGTGGGTCAATTAGGAATAAAGTATTTATAAAAACAGCTGTCATTAGTGCATTAAAAACTCAGTTCATTCACATCTTACACATTTGCAGCTAGAGATCTTCAAATGAATTAAAGGTTCAAATATGAGCATCTGAAGTTACATGACACGAGACACCTGCCCATAAATTCTGCAGTTGATGTCATTTCTTTAATCAATGCAAAGAATTATTATATTTAATCCCAACCTCTCAGCTTAAAAAAACTTACACCCAAACCTCTCAGTCATTTTCTTGGCAGACCCTCCATGCACACAACCCGTACGATGACTGCCTCCAGTCACGGAGAAAGCAGTCAGTGCTAAAGAGGCTCACACACCATTTCAAACAAACAGTTCAACCCAAAGTTCCTACACTCACAGCCCCTCCCTCAAGCAGCTGTCCACACAGGCAGCGCAGAAGGCTGTGGCTGCCATCTCCCCTCATCTTTTCAGTCACTTCAGTATAGAACCACAATCATTTAGGATAGAATAAAATCTTCATTTTATTTAAATTTCAGTTTTTATGCAATTTTAATAGAAACCATAAGATAACAAAATGGAAAAAAGACTCTAAACCTGAGACCCTGAAATAATTAATTCCTAAAAATAATCTAAAGCCATATAAAGCTAGCACAATGTTAGCATTTCCAGGGCACTTCCTTTTTCATTACCAACCACCACAGGACACTGTTCCCTTAAACTGAGTCTTTCATAAGTGGGATATATGCTAAGTTCAAAACACTCCCGTTAGATCCCCCAAATGCCTGTGAGAAGGCATTTTCTGAGACACAGTATTTTGAAAGTGCCACACTCCCTACTGCTACCACACACAGTGAGAGCCCGACATCCACTTACCTTGTGGCAAACAAACGGTAAAGTGCAGACACTTCTCAGCCTGTAGCTGTCTAACATAGTGCTTGAGGAGCGAGCAAAGCATCTTTCACCCAGTGAAGAGCTGCATCTCCAGGCTTGGCTTCCTTCACGGAACACCAGCGAGAGTGTCTGCTCACCTCTAGGGGAGAGCAACAGCCTCTTTGCACCAAGCACTTGCTGCTCTGAACTGCAGCGACTGAGAATGAACGTAAGAGGAAGCAGTGATGTTTAAATACCATCCCCTTGCTTCAGATTCACAGGATGTGACTCAACACTCAAACCAGGCAGGGTAGAGTTTCCCTTTGCAAACTGTTAGTGCAACTTACATAACAAACATCATCTCTAGGCTCCTAAAATTCTTCCAAGCTAAATATATTTTTAATTTACTTACTCAGTGACATGATTTTAGTAATCAATCTTTTCCCCATGACAAAATCCACAAGAGGAGATTCACATCACTGTCCAAAGAATCACTGTTCACATTGCTCACTGCAGCGAACCGACTTAATATTATTAAAGAGATGAGAGCTTGACAGCATCTCCCAGAGAGGCTGTATGTGTGTGTATGTGCATGTGTGTGTGCGTGTATGTGCATGTACAAGCGTGTGTGTATATGTACGTGTGTATGTTTACTCTTGGTAATCACGTATATGTGTGTATGCGTGCATGTGTGTGTGTATGTGCATGTGTGTGTACGTGCGTGTGTGCAAATACATGCAGATGTGTGCATGTTCATTTGTGTGCATGTGTGTGCATGCATGCATATGTGTGTGCATGTGTGCTTATTCTTAGCAAATATATGTGTGTGCTTTTATTCTTAGTAATCATATTTTAAATATATATATACAAATATATATTTATATATATAATAGTATATATATTTAAAAGGTACACTAAAGACACTAACACCATCTGCAGAATAAAACTGTATTTTGCCAGGCAATCAGTGGCAATTCTACATAACACAATAGACTTTCCTTCACTAAGCGTAGAATGAAATAAACCTTCACAATTTGATGGTGTTGTTTCCTACAGGTTCTATACCATCATCACCTTGTGAAGCAAACTCTGCCGCTCTGTCTGTCTCCTCAACTCTGAGTATATCTAGGTTATAAATATTTCTAAGGCATGTTACTAATGACATGACTCCACTAGTAAATATGGCACCTTTCTCCACCACCTGTTACCCCATAATTCTCAGTTGTACTGTTTGATCATACATATCATACATTAAATTATTTTATTTGGTTATCTCAGTGAAATATAACAGACAGGAAAATCTACTATATAAACCAAATCACTATTATCAGAACAAAAAGGTGGAAACATACATTAATAGTAGCAAATAGGTTGAAACCAGAGCAGAACTGCTAAAAAGAAATAAGATGACCTGGATATATAATCACAACCATTTCAGTAATCACATTAAAAATTAGTTTAACAGAAGCGGTTCATGCTGACACAAAATCTCCATGCTTGCTGGGCTAAAGCAAGAGGATCCCAAATATGAGGTTAGGTGAGGCTATACCACAGCTGGCTGAGACTATACCACAGCTGGCTGCAGATATGCCAGTTTATAGCACAAGATGCTGTGTAAAAAAGTAAAAGAAGAAAGGAACAGGGGAAAGCGTAGGAGAGGAGGAGAAAGGGAGAGGGAGGGGAGGGTATGAAAAGAACACCATTCTAACAATGCTTACACCAGTATGTAAACGCCATACATTTAACAGGTACTTGATTAAAAATATATTAATAAAAATCATGGTTTTCTGTTTATGCACTAGTGTTGGATATATGTATGTGTGTGACATTCCATTTAAACTGGCCACATTTAATTGCTTCCTAGCCACAGGCTACAGGCTATCATCCTAAACAACATAAGTCTAGAGCTGGAGATTCAGGCTCCATCTGCAAATTACAATCCAAATATTACATATTTAGAAAGATGACCCTGACTACATTTTTACAAATAACTTTGTAGAACTACTTTTTATTTGGTGATCTGGTTAGTTTCTTTCATAGAACATTATAGTTGAAAATATTCTTCTTTATTTACTTGCTACATGATATAAATAATGTAAGAAACCTGAGGGCAAGGATCTTGTGTTCAATATTTCATTTCCAGCCACTGTAATGATGGACAATACACAGGAGAATGGTGTAGGAGGTCCTTCTGTTTGTGTGTTGCTCTCATTGGTTAATGAATAAAGAAACTGCCTTGGCCTAGTTGATAGGATGGAGAAAACAGAATTGAATGCTGGGAGGAAGAAGGGCTGAGTCAGAGAAGCCATGGATCCTCTGCTGGAGATGGACTCCAGTTAGACTCTCCATGTGGCGATACACAGATTAATGGAGATGGGTTAAACTATTATGTAAGAGTTAGCCAATAAGAAGTTAGAGCTAATGGCCAAGCAATTAATTAATGCAGTTTCTGTGTGGTTATTTCAGGTGTAAGCTAGCAGGGCTGCCAGGACAAACAAGGTGCCCTCTCCTTGCAACAGGAGAATTTAATAAATATTACTTAATAAGCAAGTGGAGTGTATAATTTTTGTTATGGTCTTGCCTCATAACAAAATACTAACAAGTGTGTTTATATTTTAATTGAATTTTAAGCAAGCATATGAGTGGTATTCTGAATTAACAAAAAATAACAAAATTAACAAAAATTTTTCCCTGTTGAGATGAGAATATGACAAATACACAGATGCCTGGTGTCTAGGCTGCAACCTGGGGCCATGAGGGTATCCACTGGAACCATGCTGATCTGAGTGGCCTGCGCTGTCACCTGGTGGCCGTGGTGTCACCTGGGCCATGTCTTCATCCATGGCCCTACAGCAGTAAGGGTCTGAGTTGATGTTCATGGCTCCTGTTGTCACTGAGGGCCATGCAGATGATTGGGGTCTGGTTTCCGCTTGAGACCATGTTGGTGTCTGAGGACCATGCCAGGTCATACTGATCTGCAGGACCTGTGCTGCCACTGGGGCCTTAGAGATGTCCAGCCCTCAACACTTGCAGAGGGCCTTGTCTGGTTCCTAGGTCCTGCTACAGCTGGGGTCTGTGATGATGTCCATGGCCCTTTTAGTCATTGGAACCATTTTGTGCTGAGCCAGTCCCACTCCTTGTAGCTGGCCCTGCCCTCACTGAAGACCTCAGCAGGAGAGCAAACCCTACACAACTTAACCTTCTGTCCACTCATCTTTACTTGCAAGTTCATTCCCATGAGTCATTGGTCTGGTTCGAGACCTCTGGTTTCTGCTACACCACCAATTACAGGCTCTCACTGAGGCTCCTCTTGGATATCCTGCTGCCGCCCTGTGTCATGGAGATCCTGTTGTTAGGATCTGCAGGTTTGTCCCCTTCACAAGCTCCAGCAGTTCATAGATGAGGTGGATGTTGGGGTGGGGCAGCTCATAGCCCTGGATCTGGACCTGGGTGGTAGCTGGGTTGATCAGCTTGTTAGCTTTCCTCCATTATCATTACCTGGGTGAGCTCTCCAGCATGGTGTGGGCTGGCACACCCAACACAGCCTACAGCAAGGAACAGGGCCAGTTCTCCTGCTCTTGGGCCCCTCTCATTCATATTGCCAGGGCCAGCTCTACTGTTGAGCCCTGGTAGGGTACAGGCCCCCTTTTCTCAATTGCTGTAAGGGGTATTGGGTGGGGTCAGCTCTCCTGCTCTCTGGCCCTCAGGACTAGTTCACCTGCGACCCTGACAACAGCATCAGCTCCAGTGTGCTGCTCAGATGGAAAGCAGAGGTTGTTTTTCCTGTACTGCAGTGAGTCAGGCTAGCGCTCTCACCTGCTACAGGGGATAATGGGTGCTGGGGGAGGGGCATCCTTCCCTCACCCATACCACCACATGGCAGACAAGAGGGGGAGGAGTCAGATCTTCTGCTCTCATGCCCTTAAGGTCAACTCACTTGTACCCCAGTCACAGGGTCAACTCTAGTGTGCTACATAGGTGAGGTGCATGCCTACAGTGAGGGGTTGGGGCATCTTTCCCCAGTGCCGGACGAGCTCTCCCCTGAGGGGTAGGGCCAGCTCACCTGATGCAATATCCAGGGAGGGGCAGGACGAGCCATTCCATGGCCAGTAAAGGGTGGGGCTGGCTCAGCACAATATGGTTCTAGTGATCCCTGTGTTAACACCAGCATGGACATAAGATCCCACAGACCCAGCCACAGACCCAGCTGCACCAGGACCACAGACCCAGGCATGGCCCTAAACAGCAGCTCAGGACTGGACATCTCCATGGCCCTGGGCAGCACAGGCTCCTCAGGTCATATGGCACCCGCAGCAACATGGCCCCCAGGCATCAACATGTTCCTAAGTGACTGGCTAGACCCCAGGTATGCAGAGTTCTTGGTCACAACTGGAGCCATGGACACCATCTAAGATCCCGACCTCTGGATGGCCCTAGGCAGCAGCCCATGCCTAGACTTCTCCATGGCTCCAGGTGGCAGTATCAGCCACCCAGATCAACATGGAACAAGACACGACATGATCCTTGGACACTGATACGGTACGAGGTGGCCGACCAGATTCCTGTAGTAGCTTTTCATTTGTATTTTAATAAATAAAGCTTGCCTGAGGATCAGAAAAGTAAAATAGCCACACTGGCCAGCCTTACAGATCGAGCAGCAATGATGACACACAACTTTAATCCCAGAAGCCACACTAGCCTGCCGTAAGAATTAGGCAATAGTGGTGCATGCCCTTAATCCCAGAACTAGAGCGGATTATAAAACAGGAGGAGACAGCTCTCAGTCTCAGTCTCATCCTGAGATTCCTGGAGGCAGGATTGCCATTTTGTACTGAGGTAGAGGTAAGAGCCTGTGGCTAGCTATTTTGCTTTTCTGACCTTCAGGTTGAACCCCAATTTTCCTCTCTGAGTTTTTATTAATCATGTTTCAAATTCCAGTTCTCTACATGGCCCTCGGTGGCAATATAAGCCCTGGACATCAACTTAGACTCTGGCTGCTGTGTACCCAGACAAGGGCCTCTGCAGCAGCCCTAGTTTGGATGACTTTATGGCCCCAGGTGACAGTGAAAGCCATTCAGATCAAGATGTCCCTGGTGACAGCATGGTCTCAGATACACTCATGGCCACAGGTTGAGGCCCAGATCCTGGGCATCTCTGTGGCCTTTGGTTTCACCATATAGTATAGACATCAATATAGATTCTGGGTATGGTAGAATCATGGACCTATTCATGGTGTAAGGCAGCAACGTAGGCCCAGATGGCATTCTGATCCCAAGTGGCAACACAGACAATCAGGGCTAGCATGGCCCCTATAGCAACATGGCCCTTGGATACCAATACAGAGGGCAGCCTAGACCCCCAGCATCAGCATGGTCTTCAATGGTCTCAGGAGGAAAGATATCAACACAGATCCTGAACGCTGCAGGGCCATGGACCCAGACCATTGACTGCAGTGCTGGTCCTGATGATTCTATGACCCCAGTTAACAACCCTGGCTATCTAAATCAACCTGGTACCAACAGCAACACAGCCCTCAGACACCAACATGGTCACATCCTAGACAGCATGTTTCATCCTAGACCCCAGGCATCCACATGATCATGGTGGCAACATGGGTGAAGGACATCAACACAGACCTGGCTGTGCAGGACCACGGACCCAGACATGGCCCCTGGCAGCAGCCCAGGCTGTCACTATGGCCCCTGGTGGAAGTGCAGGCTATCCAGATTGGCATGATTCCCAGTGACAACAGGAGCCACAGACATCATCACAGTATCCCTCAGTTGTTCCAGAACCCCAGATCAAAACCTGGCCCTTGGTCATAGCCCAGGCCTAGGTATCTCCCTGGACTCAGGTGGCCAACTGGCCATTCATGTCAGCTGGTTCTTCCCCAGCCTCACCTCTTCAGATCCACCTCTCTCCCCAGCCCACGAACCACTCTACCTCTTCTCTCCCACCTCCCCAAGCTGTACTCTCTTACCACAATGGTGATCAACTGCCCAGTGCCAGAGCTCTTGGTAGGGTCACAGATGATGCTTGGTTGAATATTGCCAGCTCTGCCATAAGGAATAGCATGGGGCTTTTGCCTTTCGTCTCTCCTGTGCCTGTGCCTAGAGGCCTCAGGTAATGATTGTGGCCTAAAAGATACTTGCACAGGAAAGCATTGCACTGTTTCTGTGTTCCTATTACTCTACCAAACATTGATACTTTGTATACTTGGGCCCTGTGACACAAATCTGGATTGTAGGATGCCCATTCATCCCCTGTCTGCAAAGGCAGAAAATCAGCAAGTCCTATCCACACAGCTAGAGGACTGGAGTCAAGGGTGAGAACCAATCTCTCCCCTTTTGCTGACACTTTTTTTTTTTGTAGAATCTAAGCATAGGACTTCTGATTGTCTTATGTGCTGTACAATATGATGTTGTTTAAAGCAGACCAAGAAAAGGAAATACAAATACATAAAGGACAGATTTCTGACACCACTTCTACCACCAACTGTCACCACCATCAACATCACCTCTACCATCACCTCCACCTCCAACTTCAGCACCTCTACCATTACCAAGACACCTCTACCACCACCTCCACTGCCACCTCCACCACCATCATCACCACCACCACGTCCACCACCACGTCCACCGCCATCATCACCATCACCACCTCCACCACCACCTCCACCACCATCA
>NC_022021.1:22529428-22556078 GCF_000317375.1 Microtus ochrogaster
CACCACGTCCACCGCCACCTCCACCACCACCACCATCATTGCCATCACCACCTCCATCACCATCATCACCATCACCACCTCCTCCACCACCTCCACCACCACCTCCACCACCATCATCACCATCACCACCTCCTCCACCACCTCCACCACCACGTCCACCACCATCATCACCATCACCTCCACCATCTCCACCACCTCTACCTCCACCAACTTTACCACCTCTCCAACACCATTACATCCAGTACAACCTCTCCTAGCACCAGCACCACTACTACCACCACTGCCACCACCACCTTTACATCCACCAACTTCACCAGCACCACCACCTCTACCATTACCAAGACACCTCCACCACCACCTCCACCACCACCTCTACCGCCACCTCCACCATCATCACCATCACCTTCACCACCTCAACCACTTCACCTCCACCACCACCTCCACCACCATCTCTACCACCATTATCACCATCACCTCCACCAACTCAACCACCTCTACCTCCATCAACTTCACCAGTATTTCCAACACCACTACATCCATCACAACCTCCACCAGCACCACTACCAACACCACTGCCACCACCACCTCTGCCATTACCAAGACACCTCCACCACCAGCTCCACCCCACCTCTACCAGCATTACACTTCCCAGATCCTGCCATCACTGTCATGTTTTCTCTCTGCTGTGCAAACATGGGCACACCAGAATGTTCATAGTGGAATTGTTTATAATGTGAACAGCTTTGCCATGGGCCACAAACAGTGGAATGGTTAAATGGATGTGCTGATATGAGCAATATTCCATACTAAGGAATATTACATAGTTTTTTAAACAATTGAGCTATATAGATACAGTACATGCAAATCTTCTTAAATAAAATCAACGAACTGCAGAAAAATGCATTGTCTCAGCTAAGAGACAAATTCACGTGCCAATTCACAGAGACTCTCAGTCTGCAGGACTCCACATCAATTTTGAACTGGAAGCAAGGTCTGGAAAGGAGGTTTAATGGGAATGATAGGGATATTAGGAGGAATCCAATCCATTTGCTCAGTTTTTTATTGATTGTATGTCACATAAAATAAAAACAAATCCATGTAATCTATAGGTAATTTGAGAAGAGCATTTTACTTTAAAAAGTAATTTAATATTTACATATTTTATGACATTGTACTCACTTTAAATGGACCCTACATTATTTTTCAAAACAATGTGACACAAATCAAAGCACTCTTCTCTGGCCCAGTCCTCATCTTTTAAGGGCCCCACTTTATGTTTTCTTTGATTTTTCCATCTGGCTAAAGGATATGCCAAAGTCATAACAGAGACAAAAACAGACAGCTGGCTACATCAGACTCTCCAGTGTGCCTTTTAATACTGGCCAAGGTCTTTGATTTTCCTGTGGGCCTCCTATAAACTTTTACTAGCTTCCTAAAATGCAGCTTGGATTTATTCACCTGTAAATGCAAAAACAGCCCAGTCTTCATGCTAATATCCACTATATTAGTATTCCTTAAATTAGAATAAATAACATTGTATAAAACAATATATATAACTTTGTATATAATTGGTGGAATTGCTCTGATTTCTGAATTGGATACAGCAATTGCATTCTTAATTAAGAGAAACTAGCACTTTGGTCATGTTGGGGCTGTTCTGGTACTGAAACATCATATTGGGAACATACACAACTTTCCATCTTCCACTTCTTTGATTTTTAAATATCCCAGCATTAAAGGTTGCATGGCTTAAAATGCATAAGAGTTCAATGTGGCTGTAGAGGGTCTTATGTTTTGCGTGGAGAGGATCTGTTCATCTGCTTTAGAGGCAGGGTGTTCTACAGTGTCCTGTAGCCCAGGCTGGTCTTGAACTGGCTACAAGCCAAGACTGAGAAGTTTCTGTTTAGCATCCTTTCATTTCCCAAGGACAAAGTTTCCAGATATGTGTCAACATGCCCAGCATTTGTGTGTTATTTGAGACAGTGCTGGTCAGTGTAGTCTGGAACTCACTAGACAATCCACATTAGCCTCCAAGTTGTAATTCTCTGGCCTCAGCCTCCAGAGTGCTTGTATTACAGATGTGTGCTGCTGTTCTTGGTTATCCCTTTTACCTTTTAATACAGATGGCAATGGGTGTCGTGGAGTTGACAAGTTGGTATAAATATTGTTCATTTCTATTTCTAACATACTTCTAATTAAATCTTCTGTGTAAGCTGTGAATACTCCCCTGATGCCACCTCAAATCTTGACATTATGCCAAATTTGGTTTAGATTATTCTGGGAGAAGTAAAACATCACAGGTTCATTTCAAATCTATATATTTCCGTCTATAGCACTCCTTTCCGTCTATTCAAGGGAAACAGTCTTCTGAAACTCTCAGAGGACAAGCGAAGAGAACGCTTCAAGATACAGACATGGGCAAGGACTCCCGGATACATTCCATGCATTCAGGAAATAAGGCCAGAACTTAACATTGGGATATCATAAAATTGTACAGTTTCTGAATAGAAAAGAAAGACAAAGTGAAGGAATAGTCTATATATTAGGAGAAATGGTTCACACATGCACACCATTATGTTATCAGATCAAACATACCCATCTCTTCAAACACTAATCAGTTCGTGTAAAGAAAATTCAAAATATTTTCTTCCAAGCTTTGTGGGACATCTAGTACAAGTCATACCTATGGTCATCCTGCCCTTCACGAGCACACAGGAACTATTTCTGCATGTCTAACTGCAGTTTTGTCCACTGACAACCATGATAGAAAGCCAGAAACCTCTCTCTTGGAACATAACTCATCCTACCAAAATGGTCCTGCCACCATGACCTAACCTTAATCATAATTTTTCCTAAACACTCCATGTCTACCAGCTTAGGAGTCAGGGCTCCATAGAAATTCAGCGAGTGGCAACACAGACCTTAGGCTCATTGTGTTGTAATTGTTTTCATTCCTCGGAGGTTTTCAGATTGGTATTTGAAAACAACCCCCACTCCCTATTCCTCACCCCTCACTTTCTCAGAATCCTTCACCACAGGGCCTGGGTCACCACAAGCCTCTCCACACCACACAGGTCACCAATGACTTTGGATTTGTCAGGTTCATAGCTTGCTTTTCACATTTTGTTTCATATTTTAAACTTTCCTTATTGTATATTCTTTTTATGTACTTACATAGTACTGGTTTACATAAGTATATTTTAAATATCTTTTATATTTAAAGATATTTTAAATTTCTTTCATTGTTTTGTATAATATATACTGAATGAGTTCAAGCCTAGTACTCCTCCAACTCCTCGTAGATTGATCCCATCTGCCTACCACCAACTTGGTGTCCTCCTTTTTTTAAATGACCAAGGAAGTCCATTCATGTTGCCCATATACACTCTGTGGGCCCATCCATTAGAGAGAGCATGGTCACCTTACCAAGGACCACATGCTTAAACAAAACTATCGGCTCCCCAGAAGGCATCTACTATGCCTGTCTTCTCACTTTGTGTGAGAACTCATGCATCCCTGGGCTCCCCAGAAGGCATCTGCTGTCGCTGACTTCTCAGTTATGGTGAAAGCTCATGCATCCTTTTTTCATTCCATGCTAGAATGTTGACTAGTTTGATCCTGTGCATGTCAAGCATGCACAGCTGCTGTGAGTTCATGAGGGCAAAGGTCCTGTCATGTCCAGAAGACACTGTTTAGCTTTGGCCTTCCCAGTCTCTGCCTCTTACAACAGGAGGGTAGGGGAGAGGAGGTTGGGGGCAGGGAATAGTTAACTCTAAAAATGTTTGAAAAGGCCGTGTCAAAATATACTATTTTATAAGCTTCATATATGTCTGTGTGTGTACAGAATATATATATGTGTGTGTGTGTGTGTGTGTGTGTGTGTGTGTATTCTAAATATTAAGTAGGATATAAAGAATTTTAATAGGAGTTATCCTACACAGGGTAGTATGTTCATCTCAGAAGCCATAGGTCATATCAAATAAAAATCCCAGTATCAGGTGATGTGGGATGTCCTCCTTATATGCATTGCTTTTATTGGTTAATGAATGGAACTGTTTTGGCCAATGGTTTGGCAGAGTAAAGTCAGGTGATAAATCCAAACAGATATATATATATATATATATATATATATATATATATATATATATATATATATATATATATATATATATATATAGAGAGAGAGAGAGAGAGAGAGAGAGTAGGTAGAGTCATTGAGATGCCAAACTGTTGCTGCTGAAGAAGGAAGACACTGGAACCTTACCAATATGCCACAGCCTCATGGTTATATACAGATTAATAGAAATGGGTTAATTTAAGATATAAGAGCTAGCTAGGAATATGTGTGAACCATTGGCCAAACAGTGTTGGAATTAATATTGTTTCTGTGGGTCTAGGTGGCCAGGAAATAAATGAACAGTCTCTGTCTACAGCCAGGTATGAGATAACCCCATTAAACTATTGGTCAGAGCTATTGCAGTGACCCCCCAAAATAACACATCTTACTGCTGCAGCATTTTCCTTGTCCATCCATTTATTGGTGGATGCCTAGGTTAGTTCCATAACTTAAGTTATTGGTATGCCAGTTATCTCTGTGAAATGTTGATCTGAAGTCCTTTGGGAAAATATCCAGGAATACAGGTGGGTTTTTCAGTAGATTTTGAGATGCATCCAGAATGATTTACCAGTGGATGTGTGGTTTACCTTTCCATCAGCAGCAGATGAGGGCTCCCTCATCTACTTCCTTCTTATGAACACTCCAGTCCTTTATCCATAGAGCTCCCGCCTCCACACTTTGTCCACATCCTTGCCAGCACTTGTTTGTGTTCTAAAGACTGTCAATGTGACTGGGAGGAAACGTAATCTTAAGCAGTTTTATGTTTTCAAGATTTATTGATTTTATCTTTCACTGAACATGCGCAGGTGCCTGAGGAGCCCAGAAGTGGGTGTGTGAGAACTGGAGTTATGGCCAGTGGTGACCTGGAAGTTGTGGGTTTTGGAGTCAAACTCAGGTACTCTGGCAAAGTTACAAGTGCTTTAAACTGCTGAGTCATCTCCCCAGCCCACCCAGTACTACCTGGCCTGTTTATTACTGCTGTTTGAGACAGTGTCTTACTATGTATACTTGATTGGCCTAGAACTCAGAGATCTGCCTGCATCTGCTTCACTTCCCATATGTTGGTATTAAGGTGTGCACCACCATGTCCTGTAATCAACTGCAATTTTAATTTGTATTTTTCTGATGGTGAGTGAGGTTGAACATATTTCCATATGTTTACTGGCTGGCTGTCTTTATATTTACCATTTGAGAACTATCTGTTCATTTCATTAGCTCAGTTATTGATTTGCCTGTGAAGTTTATCATTTAATTATGAGTTCTTTGTATATTCTAAATGTTAATCCTTTGTTATATATGCAACTAGCAAAGATTCTCTAATGCTGCATGGCAGTGATTCTCAACCTTTGGAGATCAAACAACCCTTTCACAGATGTCACATATCAGATATTTTGCATATCAGATATTTATATTATAATCCATAACAGTAGCAAAACTATAGTTGTGAAGTAGCAACAAGAATAATTTTATGTTTTGGGATCACCACAACATGAGGAACAGTATTAAAGAGCCACAGCATTAGGAAAGTTGAGAACCATTGTTCCATGGGCTGTCTCTTCACCAAATTGTTTCTTTTGCTGTAGAACGTTTATAATTTCATAAGACCCTACCTGTCAATTTGTGGCATTATTTCTGAGTGCGTGGAGTCCTACTTAGAAGCTGTAATCTGTGTCTGGCTCTTCAAGTGTTTTCTCTGCTTTTCCACTTAAGAGTTTCATGGTTTCAGATCTTACATTAAAGCCTTGACTCATTTGAAGTTGGTTTTTGTGTGGGATGAGAAACAGTGATCCAGTTTCATTTTTCTGCATTTGGATATGCAGTTTTCCCAACATCACTTTAATGAAGAGGCTATCTTTTCGCCAATGTTTATTTTGGCATCTTTGTTAAATATCAGGTGATTGTCTATTTGAGTCTTCTGTCTATTCAAGTGTCTATTTTGGTGCTAGTATTACCCCACTCAGGTGGTCTGGAATATAACAGGAAAGTAGTATGGTGTTACCACCAGCCCTATTCTTTCTTTTTGCTCAGGGTTATTTTGATGACTCAAGGTCCTTTTTGTGTCAATATGGCTCTGAAGACTTAGTTTTCTGTTACTGTAGGGATTGTAGTAGAATTCTGATGGGGTTGCATTAAATCTGTACATTGCATTTGACAGTAAAACCATTTTCATGATATTCGTTCTTCTAATGTTATTAAAATAATAATCCTTCCCAGTGAGAAATCACTCCACTTACTTAGAGATGAAGGCAAAGCTCTTTACTAAAGCTTCTGACTGATTGGCAAACGCCCACATAAGAGTTTCCTCCAATACAAAATTTTACAATACATATAAACATGCATATATACACACACATACACACACATCACATACACTTTAGATTTGTGTGTTCCTCAAACACAGTCATCCTTAAATTTCTTTTGGTCAAACCGCAGGTTATGCTTTGAACCATTTAAAGAGGGACAGAGTCTGTATGTGTGGCTGCTTAGACAGATAAGCAATTCACACAACAAAGATATCAACTTTCTAAAATTGTTTTAAGTTTACAAGTGTTATTCTTTTGAGTAGTTTTTACTCAGGGTCATGTTGTGAGATAGCGCCTTTGTGCATTTAAGATTTGTCACTCTTATTGGTTTAAAAAATTGATGATTTGCCAGTATCCAGGTAGGAAGTATAGGCAGGGCAACCAGACTAAGAGAATTCTGGGAAGAGGAAAGGCAGAGATGCAATCACCAGCACATGTCCTTGTGGTATAATTGAGCATCCTTTGGATATATACCCAAAAGTAGTATTGCTGGGTCTTGAAGAAAGTTGTTTCCTAATTTTCTGAAAAATCTTTATACTGATATCCAAAGCAGGTGTACCAGGTTGCACTACTATGCAGGAGTGTTCCTTTTGTTTCACATTCTCTCCAGCATAAATTGTCATCAGTGTTTTTGGTCTTGGCCATTCTTACAGGTAGAAGATAGAATCTCACAGTTGTTTTGATTTGCATTTCTCTGATGACTAAGGATGTTGAACATTTCCTTAAGTGTCTTTCAGCCAATTAAATTCCTGTTGAAAGTTCTCTGTTTAGGTCTGTACTCTATTTTTTTATTGGATTATCTGTTCTTTTGATGACCAATTTCTTGAGTTCTTTGTATATTTTAGAGATCAGACCTCTGTCTGATGTGGGGTTGGTTGATGGAGGAGGGTCATCTTTCATTGCTTTCATTGGTTAATTAATAAAGAAACTGCTTGGCCTTTGATAGGATAGAAAATTAGGTAGGTGGAGTAGACAGAACAGAATGCTAGGAGAAAGAAGCCGAGTCAGGCAGTCGCCATGATTCTCCTGCCAGACACAGATGCAGGTTAAGATCTTCCCTGGTAAGACACCTCGTGGTGTTACAGGGATATTAGAAATGGGTTAAATCAATATGTAAGAGCTAGCCAATAAGAGGCTGGAACTAATAGGCCAGGCAGTGTTTAAAAGAATACAGTTTCCATGTAATTATTTCAGATAAAGCTAGCTATGTGGGCTGCCGGGTGCCAGGAACGTAGCCCGCCACTCATATTACAACAGTTGGTGAAGATCTTTTCCCATTCTGTAGGCTGTTGTTTTGTCTTGTTGACCATGCCCTTTGCTTTACAGAAGCTTTTCAGTTTCAGGAGGTCCCATTTTTTAATTGTTTCTGTCAGTGTCTGTGCTGCTGGTGTTATATTTAGGAAGTGGTCTCCTGTGCCAATGCATTCAAGTGTACTTCCCACTTTCTCGTCTATGATGCATTCTGTTCTTAAATAATAGATGGAAGAGGATGCAGTAGAAGGATCTGGCATGAACAGCAGGCATATGCTCTGGATACACAGAGAGGTGATACAACATGGATCTTCAAATGTCATTATTAAATAGTCGTATTTGATGTGTATGGACTCATGAGAATGTCCTAAGATCTGGGAAGTATTTATGTTTTCTTAGAGACCTATTTATTTTACTTAGAAATAAATATTAATTTATTAAGAAGATTAATAAGAAATAAAGGGGAAAAGATAGGTTATTAATCTGAAGAAAACTGTTTCTTTGAGAGATAAGTTCTTTTTAATAAAAGTTTATTTTATTTTTAATTGTGTGTGTAGAGGGGTGGGGCTGGGGAGGGGCAAGCTGAGTGCATGAGTTCAGGGGCCAGGAAGGGAACAATGGATCTTCTAGAGCTGGTGTTATAGTTATTGATTTGTGAGTCACCTGACGTGGATGCTGAGAACTAAACTTAGGTCCTTTTACCAGGCCAGTACATGCTCCTAACTGTGGAGCCACTTTTCAGCCCCCAACAAGTTCATTTTTTACAATTAGTTAACCTTTCAGCTTCTCCTTCATTAGAGAAAACAGTATTTAAAAAAAATCCACAAAACTGTAGTTCTCAGGAATCATAAAGTATGTACACATATCTTGCTATATAAGATTATTAATAATTCAAAACTGAAGTTAAAAATAGGCTGTTGTTAACTAAAACAAATGCATGATGAATACATTTGTAAATACTGTATCCAACTATGCACCTTACAAATGTGGACATTAGTGTTCCCTGAGAGCAGACTTGCTGTCTCAAGAAAACCTAGGAAAGACAGGAATCCTTAATGTTCTTCAGCCTGGGGGAAAGAAGGGACTTTTGAGCTAGAAATAGAAGCCAGTGACCATTGGTAGCATCTATCTTCTCGCTCCCCCAGGCATCTTACCTCCTTTAGCTATGAAGTTTACACCTCAGCCTTCATAACACTGTAACCCTCAAGGACTCACAAACTCAAATGTGTTTCCCTACTTGCAGGTGACAGTGAGGTAAATCTGAAAATGAGAAAAAAGACTTACATGTGAGAATTAAGCTTTGAAATAAACAAACAGTAGGCCAAAGCATAGATAAATGAATGCAATTTCTATTGTCAGAGGGACACAAACTCAAATGCCTAGAGGCACACGCATTAATAAGAGGTAATATAGACCAATATTTCAGATCAGTGGAAGGCAGAGTTATGGATGACCTGAAGAAAGGGCAGGGATTCAGAGTCTCATTTGAAAAAGGCAGTTTCAACCCAGTTCTTAGGTCAACCTAATGTGGGAAGGCGTCAGATTTCTGGATTTTTAAGGAAAGGTTAAAGATATGTTACTCAAATATTTCTGGTTGTTAAACGCTTTCCCCCAGAGAAAAAGAGATTCTTAAGCTTTTAAAGATCCAATGTAGGCAGTCTGTAATCTTAGGTAACCATACACTGTTCTTATGTGTCAAAAGGTACAAGCTGCCTCGGCAAGGATATAGGACAAGAGCATCTCAGAAGCTCCCACCATTCAAATGCTAAGCAGGGTGCTCTAAGTCTGGTGGCATGCCCCCCGTTTTTTATTTTTTCTTAGTTTTTTCAAGACAGGGTTTCTCGTAGCTTTGGAGCCTGTTCTGGAATCAGCTTTTTGAAGACCAGTCTGGTCTTGAACTCACAGAGATCTGCCTGCCTTTGCCTCCTGAGCACAGGGATTAAAGATATACACCACCACCCCCACCAGGCAGCATGTACTTAATATGGACCTGCATCTCTCAATCTTCACCTATGAGTGTAAGAGGACGTCACCCTTCGGATCCATGCTCAGCAAGCTACTTTATCATGAGAATCTGGGATCTCCTCTAGAATGCCTTCAAGAAGAACTTACTTGACACTCAAGGGGCTTGAGGAGCAAAACAACAGCTACCTCCTATTATGAATTTGCAAGAGGGCAATTCGACTAGAGACAGATCTACAGGTGGCCTGCCTCCAGCAGGTTGGTGGAAATGCTGGTATTCTGATTCAGACCATAAGTTGTCAACTTTGTTCTACAAGCCCAGCACGAGTGGAAAGCTGCACACTGATGAAGGGGAACCTGTGTGGTTTCTGGGCCAACAAGGCTTTGGGGCCAGGCTGTGGCTTGTGAAAAACTACCCAATGCAAGTAATCCTACAAGGCCTACTGTGTTCTCAATTTACTTTACATCTTATCCAGCAGCCTAGGGCCATGCATTTTAAAGACTCCTTTGCCAGGTTTCAAGATGTCCAAAAATGACCTGGAGATGGGAAGTTAAGAATTAAACACAAGTCTCCAAGAACAGAGTTCCAAAGCTCACAGAAATCATGTATTTGTAATCATGACATGGAATTCAGTGCTTAGCATAGACCATCCTGCTGATCCTCATGGGAACCTGCAAAGCCAGTATGACTTTGGGCAATTATTCCATTCCATGAGAAGAAAATGGACATCTAAACAGGCGAAGCAAACTAACAAAATGAATGCACTGAACACGCAGATTCAGAGCCCGCACACGCTGCACCATCTCACCGTCACACTTCATTTCTTTATTTAATTTTTTCTTTTACCATCAAAACTGTATTTTGTACTTATGTGCCAAAGGTTACTATAGCCACTTTGCTAATATTAACTCATTGATTACGTGCAATAACATTATGAAATGAACATTCGGGTGGCCCCATTCTGTAAGGACACTGAAGCACAAAGAAGATGAATAACTTCTTGCAACAAGTAGATGGCATAATGAGGGCTTGGGCGCTGAAGGCAGGCTTTCCTATGCTCCTCCATATAAAGTTCTTATACAGAAGTGGAATGGTTCCAATTTTAAATATTAATTGCAGTACTTTTGTAAGTAGTTTTTCAGAAGGATAGATAGAAACACTAGGAAAAGAAATATTTTTATTGTACATCCATTAGAAAAACTGCAATTCTGAATTTAAGACTGTATGTAACCACCATAAGACATCCACAGAGTTGGAAGCAATTATGCTTCGGAGATATATCTAAGGAGGATGATAAATCCAAGTCTATTTCAGTATTCCCTCACTCTAGCAAGAATGTAAGGAATATTTCTGTGCTCGGAAACCCTACTAGTAATGACTAGAACCTGTTTGAAAAATCTACAGTGAAGCAAAAATTCCTAAGTAACTTAAAAGTGATTTTCTTCTAGAATCCAAGGCAATTTACTCTCAGAGTGAAAATACCTAGGCTATGAGGATTCGGACTCCTACCTTAAGCCAAATTTTAATACCTCACTTATCAGATCCATGAACTTTTGAGTTTTATGACGAAAGATACTTTGGAACTAGTTTGGTAAAAACAACACTTTTTCACACAATCTGTAAATGTGAAATCTTTTCTATTTATTCAGTGAAGAAACCTTTCCTGGTTCCCAGACCACTAATGCAAACCGGGCAGGTGAGGTCTGAGGTCCTACAGTCTGGTTCCTCCTGTGTGACTGGGTTACCAGGTGCTCCCAGGAGCCTCTGCTCTGGTTCCTTCTGTGTGACTGGGATATCAGCTGCTTCCAGGAGCCTCTGGTCTGGTTTCTCCAGTGTGACTGGAGTATCAGCTGCTTCCAGGAGCCTCTGGTATGGTTCCTTCTGTGTGACCGGGGTATATCAGCTGCTTCCAGGAGTCTGGTTCCTCCTGTGTGACTGGGGTATCAGCTGCTTCCCGGAGCCTATGGTCTGGGTCTCTCCTGTGTGACTGGGGTATATCAGCTGCTTCCAGGAGTCTGGTTCCTCCTGTGTGACTGGGGTACCAGCTGCTTCCAGGAGCCTCTGTTCTGGGTCCCTCCTGTGTGACTGGGGTACCAGATACTTCCTGGAGCCTTCCTCTAAGTACAGCTTGCCTCAGAGCTGGCTTCTAAGCTGGCAACCAGAAATAAAGGATGGAGGCCATTGGGCTTTGCTGCTGCTTGGTAGAATACCTTCCAAAAGCAGCCTAGGCAAACGGGGTTTACTTTGTCTCCATTCCAGAGGAGACTCTCAGTCCACCACAGGAAGGAAGGCATGGCAATTGGCAGACAAAGAACAGTGAGTGTGGCTAAGCTATAAAAACTCAAGCCCATCTCCCACAGCCATTTCCTCCAGCAAAGTTCTACCTCTAGGCTCCTTAACCTTCCAAACAATGCCACCATCTGGGGATCAAGTCTGCAAACATGTAAGACTGTAGGGGAAATTTCACATTCAAACCACACTGTTCCACTGTGCCTAGCCCCTACCCCCATAGGCCAAAAACCATCTCATGACTATTCAAACCACAACACCTGCTCTTCTTTCAGCCTTCTACAGTTTGTTACAATTCAACACAATTAGACAGTCTGGTTATCCAAGCACAGTTTGCTCTCCTGGGTGGATGTTTTATTGTCCAGACTCATCTATTTTCATGGTCAACTCTCTCTTCCCATAAGTGCTGCTGCCCCAACTCTTCCTCTTTAAAAAACAGTTTAGAAGTCCTAAAGCAAATGCTTCAAACAATGCTATTAAAAGGCTATGTTTTAAAATCAAATTTTGTAAGCACAAACTATGCCTCTGTTGGATGCATACTGTTTCTTATTATCCTCATCTGCATTATATAGTGATTTACTTTAAAGTAAAAAGAAAATAAATGCAATAAGTATAAATTACTTAGCTTCCTTTGACTGATGCCTCATTTAAGTACGTTATATACTAGTTGATTGGAAGCCCCTGGCCTGCGAGTTGCCCTGGTCTGGAGTACAACTCCCAGCCTGCCAAGGGCAGACCCCTCTACCAAGAAGGGTCAGGACCACTCCCACAGGTTATTTAGGCTTGCACCAGAAAAGGAACACGTTGTTTCAGGTTCGTGTGGGCTTTTCTTCCTGCCATGCTATCTTGGTCCACCCTAGAGTGTCGCATTTATTAAACACGGGCATTTTAATTTGGTCTAATCAGGTTTGATTGGAGTTTCTTGTGTCAGCATGGAAGCTTTTATTAAGCTTAAACCAAACACTAGTAACATTGGCAAATGAAGTAGAAGTTGTATTATATATACTCTTCACTAGTTCTCTGGTTTCTCCTTCTCAGTCCTCTTTGTGTGTTTTCCTGCCTCTTACTTGCTGCTATTTCAACGTCAGTCTCGGGTTCTGCTTCTTTTGTAAGAAAGCAGAGATCTGAAAGTCTATGTGAGTGAGGTGCTTGCTATACAGACACATAAGGGGCACACCTGAGGATGGTCAAGTGCCTATTGAGGGTATCTCTTCTACTCAATGCTCCTGTTTGCATGGAAGCATCACCCAGCCCCTGGCATTCATATACCCAAAGAGTCTGGAATGTTTGGGTAAAAGTTCCATCCCAAGTCCCCTGCCCTGGGAGTTGCCTCAGTCCAGACTTCACCTCTGACAAAGCCTACCAGACGATGACCCCTCCCCAGAGATGCTCAAGACTGTGCCCACAGGTTATTTAAACTGCCCCCACAGAGAACAAAAGTGGTTTCCTATCTTCCTTCCCTGTCTCATCTCTTAGGGGGGGGGGGGCGTGCTGGTCTGGAAGGCCACCCGGGAGTATTGGTAACCATTAAACCTGGGCTTTTTCTAATTCAGTTTGATTTGGTCTAATTTGGATTATTGCATTGGTGGAGGGGTTTTTGGAGTGCAAAACCTTTTCATTTGGAGGTCCCATTGAGGGGGCTTTTCCCCCACCAACCCAGAGCCACGTGTTGGGAAAACACCCTTCACTCCCTCACCTGCTCTCCACCAGGCTAAGATTAGCTTTGTTTGGGTAAGTCTCAAGTTCCAAGTCATTGCCTTAGAGACCCAAGGCCTCATGCGATTTTAGGGCTGTCCTGTTGAAGACATGGCCATGCCAGGTACCCGACCTGACTGGTACAAGGACCTGCTTTGTCCCCATGGGATTCTTTTATCAGGAGACATACCACTCTGTTTTTTGTTTTGACCCAAAGTCTACCATTGTAGATGTAGTGCATTAGGCTTTGGGTTCAGCATAGACTTGTGAAATGGATACCTAAAATTAGAGGTCTGTCCTCAAACACCCTTGGGCTGCCTTTTACAAAATCTTTTTAAATTGGGGCTATCTGACACCATATGTTCTTAATGCCTAAAGTTTTTTGCCAGCATGTAACAAATAAACAAGCCCCCCCATATACCCATGGTTTCTGGTTGCTATATTCCTGCTCCCCGTCCCCACACTCTTCCCTGTTTCTCTCACTGTTTGCTGTTTGTCTGTGTTCCTGGCATGTGATCTGGTCACCCTGGGATTCTCCCTACAATGGATCCATTTCCCCTGTACTCCCATTCT
Source organism: Microtus ochrogaster (assembly GCF_000317375.1). Taxonomy (NCBI): domain Eukaryota; kingdom Metazoa; phylum Chordata; class Mammalia; order Rodentia; family Cricetidae; genus Microtus; species Microtus ochrogaster. The sequence continues at coordinate 22,543,620 of NC_022021.1, forward strand.
AAGCTGCATAGGTCTTCTGTCCTTATTTTCTGTTCTTCTTTACAGCACCTGCTGATCTGGCCCTCAGTGGACCTCCTGTGTGCTTGCCTGGCTCCTGCAGCTTACGCCAGGATTTTTAAGTTAGTCAACTGACACTGTTTCCTGGAAAAAGCTTTGTTCATCTGTCTGTTAAACTATATATGTGTAAATAATGTGGCCACAGTATGCTTGCTTTATGTTTGTTTGTATATGTGTGTATGTGCTTGTTTTAAGATCTGTAAAACTTATAGCTCCAGATTACAACAGCTCTGGAAAAATACAAACACATGGACAGCTGCCATTTTTGGTTGTGGTCAAAACAAACCTCAGTGTCATCTTTGGTAAGAGTACCCGTGTATGCTATTCCTACCAAGGAGACATTCTGCCTCCAATATTCTTTGACTTACTAAAATCTGATGGGGGAGAGTCTTCTGTTTTGTGTTACTTTCATTGGTTAAATAAAGAGACTGCCTTGGCCCTTTAATAGGACAGAAAATTAGGTAGACAGAGTAGATAGAACAGAATGCTGGAAGAAAGAAGCCGAGTTAGGCAGTCGCCATGATTCTCCCACCCAACACAGATGCAAGTTAAGATCCTCCCTGATAAGCCACCTTGTGGTGCTACACACATTATTAGAAATGGGTTAAAGCAAGATGTGAGAGTTAGCCAGTAAGAGGCTAAAACTAATGGGCCAAGCAGTGTTTAAAAGAGTACAATTTCCGTGTAGTTATTTTGGGTAAAGCTAGCCATGCAGGAGCTGGGCGGCGGGAAGTGGCCCGCAGCTCCAACTACAAAAATCTTCCTTCTAATCTTCTTGTCTCTACTATCATTGGTAAGCTGAAACTGACTGGGTAAACTATATGTCTCAATTTAACTTATATGTCTAATTTAGATATACCTGACAGGTAATGGTACCCTGATTCTCAAATGCCTTTACAGATATGAGAGTATGGCATTTAACAAAAGAGCTTCTTATGACAGAGAGACATGCCAGCTCCTGCAGCATCCAATAGCTCCTCCAAAAAGATGCATGGTTGCAAAAGACCTGCCTAGAGGCTTGCCTTTGGATTTGGCAAAGCCAACACACAGGAAAAAAAAAACTGTCTCCCACCTCATCAGCTTCCTGGACACTACAATGGGTGATCGATTGGCTCATCCTGCCAAGACAAGTAGACTGAACCCTAACCCCAGAGGAAAATCTGCCAGGCCACCTGGGCTCAAGAGCTAAAGGCAAGTACTGCTTCTAAGACCGGTATTCACCAAAGACCATGGAGAGACTTGGGATTGCCTGCACAGCTAAAAAGGCTGTCTTATTTCTGCTCATTAATTTATCCCTCTCAGAACTGTCTAATGGCATTTGATGACTTAAGGTACTGGTAGTTCATTACTTCATTTGTTAAGTTTCTTACAAAAATAGCACAGGCCGGTGTGCTTCTTTCACAGGCTTTATAGTTCATAATTAACAGGTTTCAAATGTATCTTCAGAGGTTCAGAGTTTCCAATTTCTTTTAATTGTCTTCTAAAATGGTCATGCCTTTTAACCTAAAGCCATAGCTTTTTGCTATGACACCAAGATATGAATGTGTTCTAGGTGTCTTATAGATACCTGAAAGTTCCTGGAAAAAGTCCTACTGCTTTATCAAGAAATCTGGTCTGGTAAAAACTAATAGTCTCCAGAACCTATTTTAATCCTACCCATTTTCAAGCATATTTTATAGGTCACTCCTGCTGTGTGGGCCAAGACCAACTTACAGAGGGCCTGCTAGATAATGCCAGCACCTGCACTAGCTCCTGGAACTTCACCATTGGTACCACTTCTCCTGGCTCAAATGGACACCTACCCAACAACTGAAATCTGGTTTTAAAGAGCAGGCATAACTGCTATTGCATGTTACTTAGCCACCCATGCCTCTCCTGAACAACTGGGGCACCTATCTGTCTCATTCTTCTGGCAGTTAATGACTCTTCCCATGGCAAGCCCCATTCATAGGATTGATAATAGCAATCTATTTTTCTCTCTTAGCCACCTGCCTTCTCATCTCCATCAAAGAACAGATGTCTGAGGTCTCCAGGATGGCAGTTATCTGGATGCCTCTCCAGCTACACCTCCCGCTGAGTGTGAACCCACTAACTCCCAACTCTCTCCTCCCCCATATCATCCCAGACCTGCTGGAAATAGCCAGACTTGAGATAGTACCCCTATTCCCAAGGAGTCTGGGATGTTTGCGTTAAGACTTCACTCCAGCCCCAGGTATCCATACATCCAAAGAGTCTGATATGTTTGGGTAGAAATTCCATCCCCAGCTCCCTCCCTTGGGAGTTGCCTCAGTACAAACTCCACCCCTGAGAAAGCCTACCAAACAATGGCCCCTCCCCAGAGATGCTCAAGACCACTCCCACTGGGTATTTAAACTGCCTCCCAGAAAATAAACACATGGTTGTCCGATCTTCCTTTTCTGTCTCATCTCTTGTGAGGAAAGGGCTGGAAGGCCACCTGGGAGGATTGGTAGCCATGAGACCTGGGCTTTTTCTAATATGGTTTGATTTGGTCTAATTCAGATTATTCTATCAGCAGAGAGGCTTATTGGGGCGCAAAAACTTTTCAGCTACTATATGGGGTCCCAGAGTCCATTTGGTCAAGCTTTCTCTTCTCAAAGACCATGAAAAATATTTAGTTTTTAAAATATAGTGTCATACTGCTTTGATTGTCCATCCTGAGCTCAAAGTCAAAATCTGCTCTGTGTTCTCAGAGTAATCCTATCCATGTCTTGAGTATTAATTACTATCCTTATGTCAGCACTCCTACTTTTCTATCTCTAGCCCTAACCTGAAGTATATATGTACATATATATACACATATAGGCTCATATATAAATAATGGATATTAGTATATATATATATATTATATATAAACATGTATAAATATTGAAACTCATTGATCCCTCTAACCCAGACATTAACAGTTCAAAATTTACTACTAATAAACAGATGATATCTTCATCCAGGCGGTTTTAAAGACTGTAAGTTATTTCTTAGACATCTCCATGTGGAGATGTTCCATGAATCTCAAGATAGTCCTGCCTGGAATTATATCTATCAGCACCACTACTCAACCTCTCTCTGCTACTAACCAACTTCTCCTGAGGCTTCCTTATCTCTACAGGAGGCCCAAACCAAGTAAATAGAATTAGACCAGACTTTTCTCTTCCCACAAAGACCTCATCAGTCACCAAGGTATGTACTTTCAATGAGCGATAAACCTTTCTGTCTCATGGCTTAATTGAGGTCTTCATACTGCTCCACACATAATTTCCTCCTTTAAAGGAATGCTGTTTAGAAAAATGTGTCTGGTACTTTATGATGCCCACGAGATGCCATTAATGTCCTTCTTTCACCTTTAAAACCAAGTTTGATTTTGTGACTGTTCTGACATATAAAGTTTGACAAAACTCTGCTATGTATCCTGCAGCTACTGCCTTCTTCACTGAAGTGGCCTAAATGGTGGATCCCAGATCCACAGAAAGACAGAGGCACTGTAACCAGTCCAGTCATGAACTTCGCGATCTTGTCCCACAATAGTTCAAGCTCCAGGATCCATCTGAATTCAACTGTATGGAGAACAATGGGGTAGAGATTTCTGGGCAAACTGAAATGGAAGCCTTAAGCCATTAAATTACAGGCGATTTGTTATATAGCAGTAGGGACTAAAAAGAGACAAGGTCTATTTTAACAGAGAAGTAAGCAACTTATGCCATTAAATTTTGGGAGAAGGAGGAAGTGAGAGTACACAGGCTTCCTGGGCGAGCCAGCAGATGGTAGCAGAACTGTCTTGCTGGCTCAGAGGACTCAAGTCAGGGCTCAGAGCAAAGTAATAACAGGCAGCATTCACTGGTGGGAACATAGAACTTAGAAATTTACCTAATGAACTCCACAGTCTGTCTGAGGATACTTTATTTCTGGGTTTGGTTTGATATTCTTTCTACTATGAAATGAAAAAAGAAAGTTGAACTAAAAAGCAAGGTTTCTGAATTTACACAGAAACAGGCAGGCTTCCTATTGTCAGCCTTGCCATACAACAAACTATTCTCAACATCAGCAATACCTTTAAACCAAAGAATTCAACTCTCAACTCTCAGGGTGACAGTCTTAAGGCTTTTATTAAGATTTCAGACACTAAGCCAGTGTCTCTTCTAATTCTTTAAATCAACAAGGGCCTTTCAGGAAGTTCAGGAATATGTGTCACACAGTCTCTTGATTAAGCAACTGGGTTTCTAAGTAACAGGGACTTACCTCAAAATACCTCAATAAAACAGAAAAGGATACATATTAAGGGTGTTAGTGGATGTAAACTTACAGAAACCCCACCAAATACTTCAGAAAATGTTTAAGAAATGTTAATATCTCTTATATAAGAAAATAATTAAGAAAGTCGAGGGCAAAAAAAATTAACAAATCGTCCCAAGGAGCAAAGGAAGAAATAGAAAGACACCATCTAGGGGCTGGAGAGATGGCTCAGTGGTTAAGAGCATTGCCTGCTCTTCCAAAGGTCCTGAGTTCAATTCCCAGCAATGACATGGTGGCTCACAACCATCTGTAATAAGGTCTGGTGCCTTCTTCTGGCCTGCAGACATACACACAGACAGAAAACTGTATACATAATAAGTAAATAAATATTTTTTAAAAAAAGACACCATCTATGAGGAAGCACCCCACAAAGGCCACTTAGTGGCAGAGACACTGAGATCTCTGTTGATGTTCCTTTCACATGGAAAGTAAAGGCTGAGGTAAAGAGTAAAGCTTCAAAGGCAGAAGAGAGCTATGAGGACGGCGGTTCACTGGTGCCTGCCCTGCTCCCGAGAGATAGCAATGGAAGAGGGACTAGCTGGGCAGGTCCCTCCAGTTCAATTCCTCAGATGAGGAGTGGGACACAAGGCACTGTACCCAACAATTTACTTTTAAAATATTTAAAAGATTTTTTATTCTTTGAAGATGTCTACGTGTAAAAAAATGCAACATGATCCTTTCCCTCTATTGCAACTCTTCTCAAGATCTTCCCAATATACCTCCCTCACAACTGCATGCCTTCTCTTTAAATTAAATTATTAAATAATTTATTAATTTATTAACTGCATCCAATTAGTGATATCTGTTTCATGTGGGATTCCCCTCTGTATGCTATGAATATGTTTTATTAGCATTGGTTATGGAAAAAGCTTTTTCAGTCAATGGCTTAGTAAAGATCAGTGGGAAATCTGAACAGAGATATATAGAGAGATAAGGTGGTGTCAAACAGATGCCATGTAGCTGCTGAAGGAGAAAGATACTGGAAAACCTTATCAGTAAGCCACAGCCTCGTGGTGGCACATAGATTAATAGAAATGGGTTAATTTACAATATAAGAGTTAGCCAGGAATATGCCTAAGCTATTGGCCAAGCAGTGTTGTAATTAACATAGTCTCTGTGTGATTATTTGGGTCTGAATATCCAGGAAACAAACAAGCAGTCTCTGTCTACACCTATCTGTGCAAGGGTTTGCAGTTATCTCCTGAGGTATGAACAACTTATTACAGCCCTCTTCCAAAGCAAAATGACTAGCCCTCCCTATGCAGCTATCAACCACCAATAGCAGGACTGCCTGCCTAGGGAATGGTGCTATCCACAATGATCTCGGTCTTCCCACATCAATTTTTTTTTTAACTGAGACAGTCCCCCCCAGACATAGGCTGTGTCAAGTTGTCAACTAAAGCTAACCATCATTGTTAACTTTTCTTACTGACTTAAAACATTCATTTTATAGCATGGCTATTAATCCTTAATGTGCATATAATGCAGATTTTTCATTATTCTTTGCTTTTGTTCTGAGTCTTCTAATGTACAAATGTATTTTTTATATTAAAAAACTTACTATTTTCTTTGTTATCTGTAATACTTTCCTAGCTAAACAATCATCTATATTGACTCTGAAATGTACCATTCCAGCCCACTTTATACCAAATTAAGCATCCTTTAACTTTCTCTGCTTTCTGTTGTTATGAGAAAAGACCTAGAGAAATTAAACTGAAGAGAAAAAGTTGTATTTGGACTCAGAGTTTCAGAGTGTCAGTCCATGACCAATGGTTCAGTTGTTTGGGAGCCTGGAGTAAGGTAGAACACCATGGCAGAAGAACATGATGGGAAAGCTCCTCGTCTCATGATTATCAGAAAGCAAGGAGAGTAAGAGAAAGGAGCCGAGGACAAAATATGGCCATAAAATTTACATATCTAATGGCCTGCTGCCTCCACAAGGTTCCCCTTCTGCAGTTTATGCTACCCCAAAATGGCCTGTCAAACTATGAGTCCCCTGGGCTGGAAAGATGGCTCATTAAAGGCTAGGCACACAACCAAAACTGTAGGTCTGACTCCATCAATGAGTTGATGCGCTGCTGAATTAGAGCCCTCATGATTCAGTCACTTTGCGGAGGCCCTATCTCTGAGCATGGCAACACTAGCATCAAGTCTTTAGCACATGATTTTGGAGGGGTACATAAGATCCAGATCATAATATTCCTGATATGGGGCTTTTGTGACCTTATATTCTAGATATTTGATGCTCTGATTTCATAACAATGACCTTATTTATTTCTGGTTTTGAGTACACTCTGTGCCAAGAACTGCTAACACATTTGAGAAGCCAAAGCAGCTAGTGCCCCACAGCTAGTAATGTCATTTCAGATCATGAAGTCATTAGAGACGATAGCAAAGCAAAACTGGTCAAGCAATGAAAAAAAAAGAAAAACCCAGATACAAAGAATGTAACATGCTGTGCTCACACAGCATCATGGAGAAAATATTTACTTCGCGCTTTTCCACCAAAAGGAATCATATATTACTAAACTAAATGTCTGATTCCACATTGGATACAGAGAACACACTAGAAGTATTTGGACATGATAAATCAGCAACCAGTAATACATGACTTAATGTTGCTCCTGTAACACAAATATAAGGACGCAGTACAGTGCTGGAAGCACTTGCTTAGCAGGTGTTAGGCCATGGCTTCAAGCTCCAACATCACACAAGTGTGCATGTGCTACACACATACACATCTAAACAAACATACAACCTCATTTGAATGAACTCACATTATAAAGAACTGAAAAATCACCCACAGGACCATATTGGAATTCAAGAGAGTCTGAGACAATGAGTTAAAAAAGAACTATTCCTTACAAAAGAATTTAAAGTAATAAAAGCAGAAAGAATGAGAGAATTATAATTTTAAAAATTAAAAGTATAGTCTCCTCACCAATATTTTTATTCAAGAATTTTTAAAATTTATATCCTGATACAAAACACTATTACTTCAAAATCTGTGGTACGGGCTATTGAGTTCATAGGAGCATATAGGAAATTTATCTTTCCTTTTGGTTCAGTTGACTGAAGAGCAATTCAGATGACACATAAATATGTTCTGCTTCCAGCCAAACTAACAACTTTCATGCATAAAGTTGTTACTTTTCTTTGCTATGGAGTTTGGCCTCTGTCTTTTGTCCAATCCATCGTGGATTATCACACTAGAAATCCACCTGCCACAGAAGGCTGCAAATGAAACCACTTATGAAGGGAGACTGGAGTGGGAGAGGAGCAAATTCACAGAAGAGTGCTCCAGTTAGCAGCCACACAAAGCTTGAGAAAGCTTCATTTCTTTTAGTTTCCCCCATAGACAAAGAGGATATGAACAGTCCTTATCTGAGGGGAAGACTCTGAGGAATAAAGGTAAAATACCAAAAGTCCTTATATAGTGTGTCACCATATGTACTTCACAAGGGCTCTCCTTATCTTTCTCCTCTTCTTTTTTGGCTTATTTGCAAGTATCTATTTATTTCAATGTAAAAGTATTCCAACAAAGGAAAACCTAAATTGTAATCATAATCCAAGAAATTACCATAGAAGAACATGTACACAAAGTTTATAGGGGAAGCAAATTCCTTTTTATAAAGTTCTCTTAATATTAACATTAATTGTTTATGTAGTGGATTTATAAAGTTCTCTTAGTATTAACATTAATTGTTTATGTAGTGGATTTTCATATGTTTGAATATATTCATTCCCTTCTATTCTTTCTATACAAACAAAGTTCTATGCCTGAGTTCTTACATTCTGTCTTCTGTTCATGTGTAAACCCAAACATTTTTGATGTAAAGAAAATAAAAATAGTTCTAAGCAGAAGGGACAGCGCATATGAAGCCAGGGTAGTGTGAAGTCATGTGTAACACCTATAGAGGTCATGTGTAACACATGTGGGCTTAAACGCCAAATCTGACCAAAATAAAACGTTGAAAGGAAAGACTATGATAGATAAGAGAGGGAAATATGGAGATCCAGTCATGAAGCAACTCACCAACGAAGAGCTTGGAGCTCCTTCCAAAGACAGTTTATTTAGGCTTATCCCAGTTTCAAGTTCTAAAGTGCAATTTAGCAACTTCTTTCCATTGCTATTACACTCCAAACATACAGAGGCCATGTGAGCCAATTCAGGTTGACATAGAAACGTCATTTCTCTAAATTTCATAAATTTGAGATTTTATTCTATGTAAAGCAATTCATTAGCAGTCTCATTCAAAAATAAGAATTTTAAGAAAAATTAGCTACCCATAGTGAAAACTTTTAAGAAGTAAAATCTAACATAAAAATGTTTAATAGCTGTGACTGAGTGACCATATTATACTCAGTTTAGTTGCATGCTTATGTTCAGTTTGTACTTGTCTAGACCACACTGTAGATTTTTGTCATGATTTTTTCAATGTAACTGTTATAGCAGCATCTCTCATAAGAACATTCATGCTGAAGGGTACTATGAAATCTCTTACACAGAAGAACAAAGACTTCAGAGTTATCTAATCTTCTAGGTTGGGAAAGTTCAACCATCATCAAAGTTCAAACACCTTGCCTGTGAAAAAACTGTCCCCTCAACTACACATCCATACAGATAGGGCTACAGACAAGAGCAGTGTGTCTTCAGGTGATGGAAAATCACCCAGGGCCTCCACATTTGTTGCTGCAGCAAAATGCGCTTAGGTCTACACATTTCTGTGCTCTGTTTGGTGCCTTGCCCAGGAGTGCTAAAAATGGTGCCTAAGAGTAGACTTACATCAGTGCACAAAATGGTGCATGTCTACTGTGTAACTCTCATTCTTGGGATGACCTCTGAATGGAAGCTACTTCAGCAGCCAGGAGCTATGTAGCAAATCGTAAAGGTGGGATTTGAACCCTGCAAGTCAGACTCTTAACCACCATATCACATGCCAGAAAAAAAGTTTGTCACACAACAACATGATATCGTAAAAGACAAACTAATACCTAGTGTGAGTTATGACATTATTTTTAATGTTTGACTATGGAAGTGTGTGTGTGTGTGTATACATATATATATTTAATACATATACACAATTTAAATATGTAATATATAATATATCTACTATATTATATATTAAAACCATGATAGAGTACTATAATAAGTTGCATAAATGTGATAAAAATTTTAATATAATTAATGAAAAATATAACCAAACAAGAAATATAATTTAAAAATACATTATAAATATATTAAGAAACTAAAAGACAATCAAAGCTAAAACTTTTCTGTGCTATGTACTTTTTTTTGTCTATTATGTCCATTTGCTTTGTTTTGGTAAATTTTTGATGCAATGTGACCACAAACATAGTCCACATGGGATAAAACCGGACTCTCTGAACATGGCGAACAATGAGGGCTGATGAGAAGCCAAGGACAATGGCAAGGGGTTTTGATCCTACTTCATGTTCTGGTTTTGTGGGAGCCTAGCCAGTTTCACTTTCCTAGACATGGACGGAGGGGGGAGGACCTTGGACTTTCCACAGGGCAGGGAACCCTGACTGCTCTTTGGACTGGAGAGGGGGGGTGAGAGGTATGGGAGTAGGGGAAGGGGGGGGGGAGGAGGGGGAGGGAAATGGGAGGCTGGGAGGAGGCTGAAACTTTTTTTTCTTTTTCTCAATTAAAAAAAAAAAAACCATAGTTCACAAAAGCCTGAATTGACTCTCTCACACACACACACACACACACACACACACACACACACACACACACACACACACTCATCTTCCACAACCAGATGAAATTTTGTAGAATCTCAAGTACCTTTAAGGAAATATTCTGAAAGCTAAATAATAAAAATGATGATTGTATTAAGTTATGGTGAGACTCTTTTATTCCTTAGAAGACAAATCCAGCACTATGCACTTAAGGTCTCTACCTCTGTCTTGATCTCTCTGTGCATGAATTTAAATGATGGCACAGGCCGCAGTCTGGACTTTATGAGCCAAACTCTGTGTGGCAGAATGCTCTTCATCACTATCGGAATCAATTGGGTAAAAAGATTTTCCAGCGCATTACTGTTTTAATTAGTATGTGGATATTCGGAAAATTAGCATTTAATAAAAATTTTAAGCAAATAAAGAGGAGTATGGTACAAGCCTGTAGAACCAGTATATAGGAAGTAGAGGCAGAAGGATCAGGAGTTCAGACTCATCTTCCACTACCCTATGAATCCCAGGCCAACCTGAGCTACATGAGACCTGATCTCAAACAAAAATACACAAGTTTAAATAATATATTTTGCTATAACTATATAGTCTGTTACAGTTACTGAGCTTATTTAAATTCAAATAATTCATTGAAATTCTTTAAAGAACAAGAAAAATTTCTGATACATGAAGAAAATTAGAACATGCAGTAATGGAATATTGTTATATATCTCTAAATGGTAAAAACAAGTTTATTGGGTCCTTTTCCTAGTTCTTAAAGTTATGAGTTTTTAAACTTTCTTGGCAGTGCTTTAGACTGAATTTAGAGCCTGTGTATTTCTAATATGTACTTTGCCACTGAGATGTAACCACAGCCCTCAAACAAATTTATTAAAATAGTCCTTAAAATTGTATTATATCCTACTATACAAAACCTCATTTTCTAATTTTCCTAATTTGCAATTTTTATTCCTTGAAAAATTCTTACATGGTGTACATAATATACCATGATTTCTTCAGATGTTCAAAAAACAATGCCACTGCCACCAGGAAATGGTATGCTAAAAATTTCTAAGCTTTCAGTACATCTTGTATTTGCATTGAAGGGAGAGAGTGAAAACTGTTCACTTCCAAATGTTCCTGCATGTTTGCTTCTCTGTGTCCAGATCCATGTAAAACTAAAACAGCAGCTTATAAGAAAACCCCAGCAATTCTGAGCTCACTCTGAAACAGACTTTCTCGCACACCCTATACCTGTGATTATTATTTGGGGCCATTTATCTATCTTATCTTGGATAATCTACAAAACTATTTAAAAGAATGAATTAGCATGTGAAAATCTGTAAGACAAAGATGCATACACCAAAAAAGAGTCTAGGACCTTTTGCCAGTTGCCTGGGGTCTTGAGCAGGGATTTGGAAAAACAACAACAATAACAACAAAAAACCAACCAAACGAAAAAAAAAGTGCACCTCCATAATATCTTTGTACTCCAGAGAGCCTCAACAGCAATGGAATGTTAAGAAGCATCTGCCTAAAGGGCAGATTCCTGGGCAGTGACTGGGAACCAGGGAGGAGGAAGGAATGGCAGGTTAAATACCACCTTGCAGGTAGATTTCCATTCTAATGAATGTTTAAGATAACAAGAACTTTGTGTTCTTAGGTTTTTGTTTGTCTTGATTCAACAATGTCAGTTGAGGACTAAGGGCCAGACACGATTCCAGATTCTGGAGATTCAAAGATGAATGTATCAGCATTTCTCGGCTCCTGGAAATTCCGAACTTGGCAGAAAGCCTAAAAGCAAGGCTGGCCATGTGCTGTTTAAACACCAGTTCCTGGCTGTCTGTTCTGACCTATTCACTGGGCCTGAGCAGAGGCAGTGAAGGTTAAAGGATGGAATAATGACACATCAATCAGTATGCATGCTTAAAACACACCAACCTGGATGTTTTCACAGACCAATTATTTTTGAGAATCTATTCAATGAGGAGGAAAAGTTTCTTTTCTTGATAGTAAATGCTTTCCTCAAAGTCTATTGTCCTGAAAATAGCAATATAGAAAATTAATGCTTTATTTGGCTAAGTATTAATTATGATGTAGATAAACAAATGAACTAAGAGACAGTATAAAACATGATACAAATGATCGTACAGTTAGTTTCATATTTTGAATAGTTAATTTTAAAACCATTAGTCAGTATTCATTTTCAATCTGAAAATACGTGAGAAACCGGTTCACCTTTCCAAATGAACACAAATTTTCTCAGTTTGTGCTGTGAATCAGGAGCCTGGAGGAGACAGTACTGAAGGGCTTGGGGACATTTGCTCTTAATAAATGAATAACTGTGAGAACACATCCTTCATGGAAGGAGAAACATCAAAAAGGATATTTCCCCAAAAT
>NC_022021.1:22556309-22561081 GCF_000317375.1 Microtus ochrogaster
AAATGGATTTCTGTGAATTCAAGACCAGCCTGTCTACACAGTGAGTTTCAGGACAACCTATCTCAAAACAAGCAGCCAACCAAACAAAAAAGAAATAAAATAAAACCGAGAGACTACCAAGGTTACAGAAAGAAGTAAATCCAAGAATCCCATTTCCCTTAACCTGTAGATATTATTACACCCAGATCCTATGTGTGCTAATTCTTCTCAATCTAGAAAGCTTTTGGATTCTAGTTTTTCTTTCCCTTTGTTCAAAAACCGATCATTCACAAACACGAAGCAGAGAGGACTCATCCACTGTGTACAATTTGAAAAATTATTTTCTTTGGGTGGGGTAGGGCTAGACCACTTCAGGTTTCATAGCCTGGGCACTACTACTGGGAAACAATACGATACACCTGTTTTTATTTTGGGATTCACTTTTCAATACTGTGTTGGAGTCAAGCTGACTTGAGTATAGACTACTGTGAAAAAGAAGTTATCTGTGCTCAGAGATCACTTTCCTTTTTCCCACATGCTAATACCAAGAGCATGACTTACCTCCGCTGCCCCACAGGAAGTGATGTTCTCACTCTGTGGAAATGGTTTTGTTTGACATAAAGCTGGAAAAGCACGCAGCCATTTAAAGGGACCAGATGCAAAGCCAGAACCTCTGCTGGATCAGGGAAGCTGAGCTTCCTGCTGGGTTCCAGGTCTTATACACCTCCCTGACTGAACAGAAGCAACCATGCAAAGCAACTCTCAGCAAGGTGTAAAAGATTAATAGTCAGTGTACTATGCTCCCAGCTGACATACAAGCCTGTATAAAATGTTTTAAAGGCAGTAACTATAAAACAGAAGGCAAGGAGAATTATCCTGGAATATCAGAAATCTAAGCAGCTTGTGAAATCTTTGGGTCAGAAATAACTTGCATGGCCCTGAATTGAATCATCTTCACAGAATTTATCCATGGAAAGAAAGACTTACTAACAGCTGATAATTAACCTGCCTCACACATTCTTTGCTGCAGCATCTGATACTATTATCTGTGTCGTAAACTTCCCCAGAACTTACCATCCTAGTCAGGGTTACTAATGCTGCTATGAAACATCAGGCCCAAAAAGCAAGTTGGCCAGGGAGGGTTTATTTGGCTTGCACTTCCACATTGGTGTTCATCACCAAAAGAAGTCAGGACAGGAATCTGAAGGCAGGAGCTGATGCAGAGGCCGATGAACAGTATTGCTTACTGGTTTGCTCCCTCATGGCTTTCCCAGCCTGCTTTCTTATAGAACCCACTGTGGGTTGGCCCTTTCCTCACTAGTCACTAACTAAGAAAATGTTCTAGAGGCTGGCCTAGAGCCTGAACTAGTGAGCCATTTTCTCTGTTGAAGTTCCCTCCTCTCAGATAACTATAGCTTATGTCAAGTTGACATAAAACTGGCCAGCACACTCATACCTGGTAGATTCCACTAAATACTTGTAAAGAGGACTGTGTCTAGGTTGAAAATAAATGCACAAGAATCAGCAGAGTCTTAAGAAGATGAAGATCTAGGAACAATGTACAACAATGGATTGCTATCTATTATTCAGCCACTATTTTATACCAGGTGCTACATTTCAATTAAAGCAATACTTAGCATGCCACTCACAGAAATCACAAAAGAAAAATTATATTAAGTAGCAGAAAGATTGCTTCTATTGTGATAACAGACAATGCCTGGCACATGAACACACCTGGCAGAGATGAACTCAGTCAGTGTATGTACAAGATCTCCCACAGTCTGGCAGGAACATGTAGAGGTAAGATCAAAGACAGATTTTCTTCAGGGGATTGGGCTGCAAGGGTATACATCCAACACAGACCTGACTGGCGAGGCTTCCACCCAACACCAAAGCAACAAGGACAATAAAACCCTCTTGCTTCTACACTACAAAATAATATGAATGCCCTTTAAGCAAAATTTAGAAAGCATATTTATGTAATGATAAGAAGATACAAACTAGTCAGTGTAATGTTGAGGAAACAATACAAACAAAACCAAAAAACAACCAAAAACCCAAAAAAGCTAAAGTTCCCACACAGGCAGATAATGACAAAACCATTGTGACATTTATGTGGATTTCAGATACCCATTCTCAAGAATGTAAATTCTCAAAAGACAGAAATGTATTGGTCACCACCAAAGTGCTTGTTATGCTGGTGACTTTCATGTCACTCCTTCTATAATGAGCTGCAGACTCTGCCCTGCCCAACAGGCAGAAGACTAGAGATGTGATAGGATTTCATAATACTCGAGAACCAGATCCAGACCGCAGAGCTGAGACCAGTGAGGATTCGCCTTGGGTTAAACAGACAGAATGGGATCAGCAGAGTCTACTGACTTGCAGAGGTGCTTTCTGAAACACCAACGTTGCGTCACTGAGTCTAACAGTTCTGTAATGACTTTCTACTATAAATTAATCCTTTTATCAGAAGACAGCTTCCTTATGTCAATACTACACCAGCTTAAATGTTTGCAAACAAGAAAAGCAAGTCAGAAGTATTTCTGCATAAGTTCCTATTTGATTTTAGGAGGGATATGCAAAATTAAACTTTAAAAGAGTTGGCAGGTTGGCTGGATTCACAGAATCACTGAACAGAATAATCCTCAGACTTCGCCTATAACAAAAGCAACCAATGTGTAGAAGCTGCTGAACACCCTTCACCAAACCCTATCATGGGGTTTACAAGCACCCTGACGGTAGGCACTAATTATTTTCCCCAAAGCACTACACATTTGCAAAGCAAATGATAAGATTTTTCACATTTTCTGATCTGTCGTGACCAACTGTCACTGCAGAGACAGCTTAATTTCTAACGGGACTCTGGGCTCTGAGCCATAATACAGAACCTGTGGATCCTGCTTTGGCTGCAAAATAGCTGCCCATTTGCACCACTTCTTGGTAACAGTCAATAACCAGCAAAGACAGATGAAAAAAGGCTATGCTTTCTCTGTTCTTTGTCTTTCTCTTTTTTTCTCTGACCACTAAGAGCTAGGGTCCTAGAAAACAGCACAATCTTTAAAGGAAGGAACTCAGGTTATAGGAAAATTGTTAACACCCATGGTGCATGTTCCATGAGAAATAAGTCACTAGAAGTTTGGTTTTATTTTTATTGCTCTTGGAAAGGCCCCAATTAACACACCGACTATTGGTTTTACCTAGAGGCAAAGTGTCCTTGACATCTAAGTGCTGATGCCAGTAAATGTGGCATATAATATATCAACTTTAATACTCATTTAGCCACTGCTTGTCATGCTCTCAAGATATAGTCCTGTTCTTTGCCAGAACTAAGTATGCCAACACTCAGGATGTCTTGTTGGCAAGCATTTAAAAGGACTTTACCCTCTACTACTGTGGTTGATAACACTTACTGCAAATGTCCCTGACTTTCTACGTCGGCTATAAATTACAACTCTGTAAGTCCATGAAATTTCCACGGTACACTTTATCTTAAGATGTCAGAAAAACAATCCTCTTTCCAAACAGCAAACTCCCTGTGGAAGGAAGGACTCATTGTTTTGTAAGGACAGAAGAAATGATCAGTTCCTAGAGCTAGAAGGAAGGATTTTCTGGGAAACACTTTACCATCTGCAGTAAACAAACACACAGAGCACGTTCAGCTTTTCCTGGTACAGACACACATGCATGGTCTGAATCTGTGCAATGAAGGGTTAATCACCCTCTAGAGTGGATGTTACGCTTCTGTGTTCTTCCTGTCTCAATTGTGCCTTCTTAAAATTAAACACATAGAAGAAATTAGCCATTTTTTAATCCAGGAGTGAACTTGAAGGTACGTTTTGCTTACTGGTTCCCCGAAGAAAGAATGACAATGAAATAAGCAGGAAGAATCAAGTCCCACAAAATACTGTTTCTTTTATGCTTTGTTTGCTGTAAATATATTCATAACATGTGGTTGGCAAAACGACCAGGTTTGCTATCTTCACGCTTCACACCGAAATCTATTCCAGTTCAGCCTATGGTTGTTTCCATAGCTCGTGCTTTTAGCTCATAAAATGTTCAAAACATTTAAATATTTTATTATACTCATCAAATAATAAAATCAGAGTGTTAAAAAGTTTTATTGCAGACAGAACTTTTAATCTAAAACCCTACTTGCACAAGCATGCAGTCTAACACATGCACATACCACACACACATCACACGTACAACATGCACACACACGCACATGTACACACACAGAAACACACACCACACACCATATACATGCACACACACATGCACACATCCCATAATGAAAAGCATATTGTTGCTATGAAACACCATAACCAGAAGCAACTCAGGGAGGAAAGGTTTTGCTTTACTTACACTTTTTTGCTGCATTTATTCAGAGATGGAAGTCTGGACAGGAGCTCAAGTAGTGCTGCAGTTGGCGGCAAGAGCTGATGCAGAGGCCATGGAAGAGTGTTCCTTATTGGCTTGCTCCTTATGGCTTGCTCAGACCTTTTTATAGAACTCAGAACCACCAGTCCAATGATGGCCCCACACACAATAGGCTGGGCCTTCTCCCATCAATCACTACTTAGGAAAATGTTCTACAGGCTTGCCTGCAACCTGATGGAGACATTTTCTCAGCTAAGGCTTCTGCCTTCCAGTGACTCCTACTTGTGTCAAACGGACATAAAACTAGTCAGGACAGAAAGTAAGTGACATGGACTTTCTCAATAATTGATATCAATGTGGGTCTCTGTCTCTGTCTCCTTTCATTGCCTGATGAAGGTTAATATTCAGGA
>NC_022021.1:22561766-22563655 GCF_000317375.1 Microtus ochrogaster
CACTGAGACAATGGGGATGTTCTATTGGGAACTCACCAAGGCCAGCTGGCCTGGGTCTGAAAAAGCCTGGGATAAAACCGGACTTGCTGAACATAACGGACAATGAGGACTCTTGAGAACTCAAGAACAATGGCAATAGGTTTTTGATCCTACTGCACGAACTGGCTTTGTGGGAGCCTAGGCAGTTTGGATGCTCACCTTACTAGACCTGGATGGAGGTCGGTGGTCCTTAAACTTCCCACAGGGCAGGGAACCCTGATTGCTCTTTGGGCTGTCGAAGGAGGGGTACTTGATAGGGGGAGGGAAATGGGAGGCAGTGGCGGGGAAGAGACAGAAATCCTTAATAAATTAATTAATTAAAAAAATAAAAAAGTTTACAGGAAAAAAATAATTGATATCAAATGGTTAATTTATTTCTTCTGGTATCAATTTAAATCAGTTTCAAAGGAATATCTCCATGTGTGTCTTACACACTGCTTACTCTTTTCTTCTAGTTCTTTATTTTTTGCCTGTCTGTCAACAGACCAAAAATTTTGTCAGAATTATTTTGATCTCTCTTATACATAGTAAACTGAAATGCTTGCAGAAAAACACAAGTATTTAAAAAAAAAAAACACATACATACCAAGTAACATTATCCACAGAAATCATATCTATGATTGGGAGGGAATAAAATCCAGATGTCAATATTGATAAGATGTCCATCTTATATAACATCCTTCTGATTCCCTCCCAGTTCCTCCCCTGAATGGTGACAAAATACAGCTCTCAAGTTAGCATGGATGGAGCTACTCCTAGAACAAACCTGCATGCTAGTATTTTAAAATATAGAATATTAACTGACTGCTCAAACACCATGTTAAGCTTCCCACAGTTTTCTTTACACACATCATGAGTGACATTTGAAAGCTAGAACACTGCAGTTTAAAATGTTAACTATATCTATCACTCTGTTCCCTAAAAACGTTTGAAAAACGTTTTGAAATGAGCCTTAAAAAACTTTGAATTTTCCCATGAAATTCTATGTAGACATATAGCAACCTTCTTCCCACCTAAGCACTTATTTAACTTTAAAAATTAATCCAATATCAACATGTAGAAGAATGAAAATAGATCCATATCTATTGCCAAAACTCAAGTCCAAATGGATCAAAGACCTCAGCATAAAGGCAGCCACACTGAATTTCACAGAAGAGAAAGTGGGAAGTACACTTGAACGCATTGGCACAGGAGACCACTTTCTAAATATAACACCAGTAGCACAGACACTGAGAGAAACAATTAATAAATTGGACCTCCTGAAACTGAAAAGCTTCTGTAAAGCAAAGGACACGGTCAACAACACAAAATGGCAGCCTACAGAATGGCAAAAGATCTTCACCAACCCCACATTAGACAGAGGACTGATCTCCAAAATATATTAAAAAATCATAGATTGGTCATTGAAAGAACAAATAATACAATAAAAAACGGAGTACAGACCTAAACAGAGAACTCTCAACAGAAGATTCTAAAATGAATGAAATGCTCAACATCCTTAGCCATCAGAGAAATGCAAATCAAAACAACCCTGAGATTCCATCTTCTACGTGTCAGAATGGCATAGATCAAAAACACTGATGACAACTTATGCTGGAGAGGTTGTGGGGAAAAGGGAACACTTCTGCATTGCTGGTGGGAATGCAAACTGTTACAGCCTTTTTGGATATCAGTATGGCAATTTCTCAGAAAATTAAAACCTCAAGTTCCAGCAATATCACTTTTGGTCATATATCCAAAGGATGCTCAATAGTGCCACAAGGACATGTGCACAACTTTGCTCTATATACCAGCATTGTTTGTTATAGTCAGAACCTGGAAACAACTTAAATGCCCCTCAACTGAAGAAT
>NC_022021.1:22564070-22569416 GCF_000317375.1 Microtus ochrogaster
GCCACCATCGCCCGGCTTATATAATTTTAAAGTAGAAGGTAGATTTAGACATTCGGTAATTTTTACCAACTCCTATACAAAGTTAGCTATTAAAATGGCACAGAAATGGGCACACTTACAACATAGTAAACCTTAGGAACTGGGAATGTAGCTCAGCTGGCAGAAAGCTTGCATGTGTGATGTCCCAGGTTTGATCCCTAGCACAGCATAAAACCAGGTCAGGTAGGAGAGGCAGGAGGATCAGAAATTAAAGGTTATCCTCTGGGGCCACATAGTGACTGGGGCAGCTTGATCGGCATGAGCCTTTATTGTCTTTCTCCCTCTGCAGTTCAAATGTCTGCTGCCCTCTCTTGCTGAGGAAAGCTTTGGGTTCCTTAAGAGAAAAGGATTCAGAAGATGTTCACCTACAGTTCTCAAGAAAGCATTTGTATTTTAATAAGATTGGGATATTTTTATAAAGCCCAGAGGAATATACAAATAAGGGTAATCTGAGACATTCTTGAATGTTTATACACGTGGAAGACAATTTCAAGGGGGAAATCTATACAAATTTAAGACTAAAATGCCATTTGCATATCTAACCTTGAACCTAGAGATGCTGGAAAGATTCTGGGGATGAAGATCTTTATTTGTATGGAGAATAGCTAATGAGGTACAATTAGGATTTCAGAAAGAAAGCAAGAATTAGTCAGTTTGCACTTGGGAGTTTTCAGCCAACTGGCCCAGCTGCCTGGTGTTCTCTGTAGAAGAGTTCAGATGTGAACTGCGGGTGGGTGTGGCAGGGAACACGAACTGACAGATCTGTGTGGGAAAGCACTCACTGTCTGTCAGACTGTCTTTATAAAATGGGAAAATCTGACTCAAAAGGTGTAGAGATTCAACAAAAATCTCAAGTGAATGCTTTAAAATGTTCCTATCACCTTAAAAGTTAGGCTCAGTTTATGATTCTCCATCCCCAACATCCCACTGTGAAGTGAAGGCCAAACTACCTTCTCCTGTTGTTCGCAACACTCAATTACAACAGAATCCAGTGCCTGTGTGTGGTGTGTTAGCTCACTTGTCCAGAGGGCTTTGGACTCTTGTTTAAAACTAACTCCGGGTAGACCCAGGTTAGCACTCCAAAGAGAATTCAGTCCCATTTGCACAATACAGTAACAAATATGCCATCGCTCTTCTGTCATTGACTGCCACTCAAGACTGGAAGGTGGGGTTTATGCAGGAGTGGGTAGCAGATAAGAGCTTCAATAACTCTGTTCTGGTCAGGGTTATGTCCTACATGGCCTTCTGAAATCAGCTATGTTGCTAACCATTGTCCAGGCAGCGCTGGAGCCCCGGGAGGAGGACCAGCTCACAACTGTTCACCCTCAGTCAGAGGTGCAGGGATGACATTTTAAGCGGTGGGTCTATGGCATGAGTCAAGAGGGCTGACTGTTTCGGAGAATTCCAACCTTTGAAGGTCAGAAAGAGGATCACAGCAAAAGAATCAGACTCAGAACACCCATAAAGCAATAATGTAAAATTAATTAGTAGCCTGGAAAGATGGCTCAGTATCGAAGAGCACTTGCTGCTCTTGCAGAGTACTCAGGTTAGAGTTCAGAACCTTCTGTAACTCCAGTTCCAAGAGGTGTGACGCCTTCTTCGGACTTCTATAAGCACCAGGCACACAAGTGGTGCATAAATTAATTCATCCAGGCAAACACTCATACACATAAAGTAAATTAAACTTCATTGTTGAAATAAGAGTGGCGGGGCTACGCTCCTGGCTTCTGGGCGCCTGCACGGCTAGCTTTATACCCGAAATAATTACATGGAAACTGTATTCTTTTAAACAATGCCTGGCCCATTAGTTTTAGCCTCTTATCAGCTAGCTCTTACATATTAATCTAATCCATTTCTAATAATCCCTGTAACACCATGAGGTGTCTTACCAGGGAGGATCTTAACCTGCGTCTGTGTCCAGCGGGAGAATCATGGCGACTCTGACTCGGCTTCTTTCTCCCAGCATTTTGTTCTGTTTACTCTGCCTATCTAAATTCTACCCTATCAGAGGGCCAAGCAGTTTCTTTATTAATTAACCAATGAAAGCAACAGATAAGATACAAGACCCACCTCCATCACTTCATGATGAATGAGCTGACTACCGTAAAAGGCTTAGACCATGACATTGTTGAAACACCATCCAGCACATGTTACAAGCCACAGCTCTGACAGGTGGGTGCTGGTGAAGAACAGAATGGGACTAAAATGAAAGCCCAGCCAGACTGCCCGGACTCCACTGCTTGTCAGCTGTGAGAACCTGGGCAAGCCATTCAACAGAGTTTATTTGGAAGATGTGTCTTTTTATGGCACAGACTTTCTATAGTGACGGTGAAAGTTCATTGAGTTAATACATACCGAAATTTGAAACAATGACTGACACATAGTAAGCTTTATAGCGGTTATTATTGTTATTATTATTTATTTTGAATTTGGCAAAATAATGATCTTAATCTAAGCCATTTTAATACTGGCATAGAAATAAAAACCTACTCAAACTTATGAGATAAAGAGCACATTGCACAAGAAGAAATGGAGAATTGATATAAGTTCAAAACTGAATTTACTTATTTGTAAAGCAATAGTACTAAAAGGCATTGACAAGTTAAAAATTCTGGGAAGAAATTGATTCTACCAGAAGGAAATGATTCTACAAGAGTAAAAAGAGGTAATTACATTATGGATTTTTGAGCAGTGGCTAGGATCCACACGCTAAATGACGCCTGTGGCTTAGAAGAGACAGTGTCTGTTGGGCCTCATATCCTAGGAGGGACAGTTCAAACCAATGCAAACTAACAGTGGTAATATGTGGTAGCATACACTCAGATATGGTTGTTTTCTCTATATTTGGAAATGTGGTTGCGGGGGGAGAAGTTAGTGGAGGTTGGAGAAGTGCAATGAGTGAAAACATTGTCTCAGAGAAGGTGGATTTGTTGGCTAAGAATTGTCTGATAATATTGATTAGACATGTAAAATTGGCAATCATGGCTAAAGAATCCAGTCAACATTACAAAAAATATTTGTTCAAAATTAACCCTAGAAGTATTTTATAACAATAAGATAATGAATTTTCCCATATTCATTCCATATTAGACTAAATACTAAATGTTAGAATTATTTATTTAAAATTAACTATTAAAATTATCTGTTGTCTTAAGAATTTGATTTTTCCTTTAATATATAGAGAGCTATGCATTATTTATAGACATATTAGTATTTAATTAGAACATTTATTTTCATGCTTCAGCATGGGACTTACCAAGACTGATGGTTAGTAACTATAGAGCCAAGGCCATATTCATGCTTACATGATTCAGTATCCCAGTAAGTAAATGTTATAAATGGTAATGTTATGTGTCTACTTGGCTGGCTGAGAATGTGTCAGTCTATGGTTGAACACTTGTTTGCGTGCTTCTATGATGTGTTTCCAAAGGAGGTCCGTGATCAAGTGGATGAAATTTACCCTCAACATACTGAAGCGCCACCAACATGCTATGGATTAGAGAATGGCAAAGAGGAGAGGGAGGTTTAATTCTCCGTCTTTGGAGCTAGGGACATTGAGTTGCTGATCCCTGAGCTTCCAGATGCAGGGACTTACATCAGTGGGCTACCATGATCCATGTGAGCCAATCTCCAACATAGAGACAGGAATGCACTAATTGCTTGACTGTATGAAAGACTATAGATCTGTGCTTTGACATTTTGTCTCTTTAAAAATGTCCCAGAATGTCTGCTCTCTCCGTCATCCACTGATGAAACACATCCCAAGGAAGGAAGACTAGCATCCCAAGCTTTATAGAAAAGCGATGGCATGAAGCCTGTTTTCAGTATTTGCATCCTGTACAGGTTCCCATGATGACAGGACCCTGATCTACTGGGATTTAGGATGACTAAACTGTCTGATGTGCAATTCCCCTCTGTATGCTGTTGCTGAAAGCCCCAAAACTATACAGTAATTGTTCAGCCATCTTTTCAAGACTGATTTATCAGAACCACGGGATCTGGTAAAGGCTAAACCAAAAGGCAAGGCTTTTTGGCATTATTGCTTTGTGGATAAAGTCACTGTCTTTTGCTGCAGATTTTTCACTGTACCTAACTCCCTCTCTCTTATATATTTGGGGATTTATTCCCACAGCTCAGAATTGTTTTGTAAGAACAGTTTTCCACTGCCAGGCCTTGTGCGTCTCTCCTGGGTAAACACAGAGATCTACCTTCCTGCAATAATCTTTATCAGTAGACATCTAGCCAAAGCTTATGGCCCAGGCATAGAGCATCTCATTTAAGATATTCACAGATCTCCAAGGACACAGAATTATTACCTGCCCAAGATGCTGCTCTGGTTTAACCCCAACACCCACAATCAGAACGGATGATAACAGCATAGACTGGAACTGATATTTTAGAGGCCTGGGGCTCTTCTTCACTTAGAGCAGTAAGTCTAACTCCAGGCCTAGGTCCATAGAAATTACAGTGTCTGGTGTATGTGCTATCTGGTCAAGAGCCATTAGCTTCCCCTAGGTTTCCTAGTTACCTCACAGCCTCTACGTATACTTGGAGAAAAGAAGTGGAGTGCTGATTTAAAAAACCTGTGCCCTATTCATAATTTTACTGAAAATAAACTCTTTGCTAACTCTAAATAAAGCTCTTTACTAACCACCTAAAAACAGAATGTGGCACACTAAACTTTCTCTCTAGAATTCCCTGATGATTTAATTTCCTTAACTTACTTTCTCTTTTAAGGAGTATACAGGACATGTACTAATCACTCCTAAGGATCGCTCTCTCCCTCTCTCTCTCTCTCTCTCGCTCGCTCTCTCTCTCTCTCTCTCTCTCTCTCTCTCTCTGTGTGTGTGTGTGTGTGTGTGTGTGTGTGTGTGTGTGTGTGTGAAAACTCTTACCTGATTTTTTATGGGGAAAAAAAATTCCAGCCCTGGTACTAGTGAGGGCTGGAGAGCTGTTGGTTGTAAGGATATATATGCCTGGGAATATTTGTAATGAGGACAATGGAGAACAAGTAACGGGCATAACAATGAGAGATGGTGGACAGGAGAGAGAAGAATAAAGAAACATGGATAGATGATTCCTGTTGTGAGTCGATTTCTTACCCCTCAAATCTTTACCCTCAGATTTCTAGCCCCCTTTATCTATCTGTGGTGTCTTTAATTGAATCCAAAAGGTGAAAACTTTTAAGGCTCTCTAAATTCTATGAATGTGTTTTATTGCCATTGGTTAATAAAGAAGCTACTTTCAGCCAATGGCTTAACAGAGCAAAGCCAGGTGGAAAATCCAAACAGAGATGTTGAGAGAGAG